>NC_056744.1:877054749-877264822 GCF_019279795.1 Protopterus annectens | reverse complement strand
CCCCTAATTCTCCCAATACTTCTTCAAAATTTCAATTACTATATTAGTGTAGGGGTTAAACCTTAACACACAAACTTTCCTTTCATTGTCAAAATTTGCTGTGGGCTTACTAATGAGGTTCCTTCCCAACAATGGTACATACTTGTTTCCCCATTGACTTTTGACAAAAGTTGTTACATTGTCTAACATATTTTAGGATATCCTCTATCTAAAAATAAGTTATACAGTGTTTCTATCCCTCTAATCATACACTCTCTAGTAGATGACATCCTAGCTATACGAATGCTTTGTCCCTTTACCACATTTCGAAATATGTGGGGGGGATGGCAACTACTATAATGTATATAGTCGTTGGAGAATGTGGGCTTCCTGTAGATTTGAGAGGCAAAACCACTCCCTGTATTGGTAATCAGGGTGTCCAAATATGCTATTTCATTTTTGTCATGTTGGTAGGTAAACCTCAAAAAATCAGTAGTATGATTGAGATAATCAATAAACAATGATATTTCGTTAATAGGTCCTATCCAAATGATGAACATATCGTCCAAAAACCTCGTATACAACTTTATATGCTTGTAATATTCACTTGGGAAAATACTGTTGTTCTCCCACTCAAGCATTACTAAATTAACAAAAATAGGGGCGCAAGAAGCCCCCATTGCAACTCCCCCCGAGTTTGTCGAAAATATTCACCAGCATGAAAAATATAATTATAATCTAGAACTAGACCCATCATATCCATAATTAAATTGATTCTGTCCCAAGTAAGCCCAGGGTATTTAATAAGACCGTACCAGCTTTTGGTGAATATTTGGTTGTCTATGCCATTTGTTTGTGTTAAAACTGTACAATGAAAAAGATAGAAGGGAGAAATAGAAAGAAAGCATCTGTTTATATTGGTATCCTCATTGCATTAAAAAATGAGAAAACTTCCAAGTCTAATTAGTTTTGTATTATCTAGAAAGCTCTCACAGCTTGGAAAACAATTGTTTTCAGAGAACATTATATCCTAGCCAATTTCTCTTTTTTTTTTTTCTTTTCCTTCAACCCAATCCCCTTCCATCAGACTGTCTCCAGTTTCTCCATCAGATTGTCTTCATGGAGACATAAAGACCAGCTGCAGAACTGCTACTTAGTGTACATGCATTTGCTAGAATAAAGCCTCATAATATTCAGTATTGTTTTTCATGTACTACTCTCTCTTAAAACTAATCAGTCTAATATCCTTAATCCAGCCATTTCCCCATGCAAGAATGAAAAAAATCATGTTAACTTTAATTTTGTCTAGCCTTTTTAACCAGGCTAATTTTCTTATCATTGCATTACCCGTGTTTCTCAAAACTGTACAAGAAGGAAGAGAGAAGAGGGGAGATAAAGTAAAACAGCAGCTGTTTACAGTCCCAATTGCACTTACAAATAGCATGCAAAGAAAAACGTGCACCACAAAAATGGTACTATTAAGAAAAGAAAGTGTTTTCTTTACTAAGTTAGCCTTCTCCCCTCTCTTCCCTTACTCAAAGGATTTTTTCGAACATCAATAACATGAAGTAGAACATATACTTTAGAGTGCCCCACAAATCCAACAAATTTTGAAAGTCCATTATTTCCAGATTTTCTTGTTCTATTGTATTTCACAAATATAATTATTGGATTGTAATCTCACATTAAGTTACTGGTTTTGTTACTGTTCTTCTCCATTGCCCAAATCCTCTCTGCTTTATTTCCAATGTGCTCTCGATTCTTCTAGTCTGCTCTCATGCTCCCTTCCTTCTCTCCAACATTTTCTATTGACGTACTGGAAAAGGTTTCACAGGTACAGTCTCTATGTAGTCCTTATTACCAGAGGAACAACAAGTAGAATTGCTTTCTGTTTCACAGCTAACTTTTTGTTGGACAGACTTTTCTATTTCCTCCTTAGCATGCACTTCATCAAAAAATGATTTTGTCCTTCCAGGGAAGAATACCTTAAAGACAGCTGGATACAGCAATTTGGATCTCATATCTGCATCTCGACTTCTCTTTTGGCTGTTGTAGAATGAGTAGTCATTCTCCACAAACACACTGGTTTCTCCCACTTTTAGTATTTTGTCCTCCTACCACAGTTTTGTCAGAATGAACTACATCTGCTGGTATGATTGCATCTTTACTATTAAAGGCCTAGGTTGCTTTCTTATATCTAGGTGTGGAGCACACACACAGTGTGCCATTTCAACTAACAACTCCTGCCTAGTGGAATACCAGTCCAGATGCTTATTTGTACTTTCATAAAATTAATGAAGTCTGTTCCCTCCAGCTTCTCTGGTATAGCTGAAAATCTAAGGTTTTCCCTTTGTGCTCTGTCCTCTTGTATTATTTTTTGGAACATCGCTTCCTGAGTAGTCTCATATTCACCCAGCCTTTTCTTCATTTTGACCTCTGATTTTGCAGCTTTATCATCTCATCTGAATATCCTTTTAAAGCTTCTTCCATTTTTCCATCTTTTTGTTGTTTGTTGCTATACTCCATCAATGTTTTGTTAGTTTTAACCATGTCTGTATGCAGTTGTCTCGTATCTTTCTGTAGATTATTGGAAGTCATGTCTAAAGGTTGCATTGCTTTTTGCTGAACAGCTGAAGAACTTTACTTAGTCATTGTTTCTTCCTCAATTTTTATAGCTTTTTTTTTCCAGATCTTCTGTATTTCTTTATTCCTGGCATCCAGTCAATGCACTTATTAGCCAGTTACTGAAAGTTATCCATAAACACGTCTACTGGCATTCTCTGCTGAGTTCCTGTTTTCACACTAGGAGAGCTAGAAACGAGCTGTTACTCAGTGTGCAGCCATCCTGAAAGTTGTCATCATTTTCAGTTGCTACCTTACGTACTATCACATTGCTGAATCTCTCTTCCTGGTGTTGGCTAGTGATGTTTTTTAATGGCAGAAACACTTTATAGGCTACTCTAAAATGTAGGGAAAAGTAACATTAAGAGATACTGAAGGGATGAGAGAGAGAGAAAAATAAGTTTAATTAGTTAAGAGATGCACAGAGGGAAGAAGAAAAGTAAAACTAGTTAGTCAGGAAAAGGAAAGTGTGTAGGCAAGTGCAATTATTAGGAAAACAGTCCATCAACATGACAAGGGAGTTCAACCTAGTGAACCACTAGTGTACCTTTAAGTGATTTGAAACAAAAGAAGGCCGCATGGATGCACAGAACACTGCAGGGAGAACAGACAATTTGTTGCTTGTTTAAGTATTTGGTCAGATCCCATGTGTAACCTAGTACAGTAATTATTCCTAGTGGTGCAGGCAGATGTTTATTCTCTCACCAATAGGCTTATAAAGACATGTGGCGTATCATATATTGAAAATAAAGAAATAGTCCTTAACACTGCATATGCTTATGTCCTTCCGTATCACTGTTGCAGTATCTTTTACAATAGGGATCCCCTGCCAAGGGTAGCCCGATATCCGACCAGTGTACCAAAGCCTTTTGGATGTAGATCGTATACCATATGTCACACATACATTCCCACTGCATGGCTTAGGGCATAAATGTGACATCTGGATATACCATTCTCAGAACAACTTTGCCATTGGTTTGAATGCCTGTTTGTCTAATGGTTCTCTTGCTTTCTGATAAGTGCCCCATTGCGTTTTTTGATTTTATTTATCTTACATTTGTCTTGTACTCTGGTTGTTGGGTTGTATGTCATCCAGAAAGGGGAAATGCAACGAACTCTTCAAGATTTTCCATCTCCTCAGCGGGACAAGCAATTTTACTCCAGAATGTTTTTAGTTTCTAGGAAAGAAGGCACCTAGAGACCCATTCTGGATCTTTCTCAGCTAAACACTTTTTTGAAGGCCCCTTCCATTCAGGTGCTTATCACTTCAAGCCTTGTCTTCTCTATTACTTCCTCAGGCTTTTCTAGTTTCCCTGGATCTCAAGGATGCTTATCTTCACATTATTCATCCCCTTTTCAAGAAGCTTTTATGTTTCTTTGTTGCTTCCTGACACTTTCAGTTCTCTGCTTTTTCCCTTTGGCCTCTGTATTGCTGGTATACTAGCCAGACGTTGTTCTGCCTTTGGCAGGAGATCCCTATTGTGAAAAATACTACAAAAGTGAACAGAAGGATACCTAGTGTTATGGTAAGATTTTATGCAACTGTACTTTTTGTACTGATGTGGGAAAAAATCATCTGGTTATATCTATAGCACATTTACTGTTATAAAAATAAATCCCTGCATATTTTCCGTTATTACAGATATGAATATTGAGGCCACAATGCCAGGATGGGCACACAGCTTCTTAGCTCTTGGAAAAAAATTGCTTTCTTTCTTAGCTAGTTAGTACAATGTTTGCCAGCCTTCCCAGGTGGTGTATTATGGTCTCAATATGTATAATTTAAAAAAGAAGACACATTTTTTAAATCTTTTTTTTTATTATTACTTTGATCATATTAATGTTAGCACCAGTTAATCTTGTGAATTTATAAATGCTTTATGGAACTGTGCTAGTATCTGTCTACCTTGATTATTTTAATGACCAAGGAATTATTTCAGTGTTATCTCGAGGTTTTAATCTTTTTTTTTTTTTTTAAATTGGGTAAACAGACTTGGTCCTTCAAGGACCCATTTCACCCAGAAGAGTATATTTAACACCCCCCCCCCCCACACACACACAATCACCAGTCAGCTAGCATGAAAATTTCTGGAATTGTGGTAGGAAACTAGCGTACCCTAAGTAAACCCTTCAGCGATGAGGAGAATATACAAACAGCCAATGACAAGGAGTCAGGACTGAATGCCAGACCCTGAAGCAGTGAGGAAGAAACCTTAAACACTGAACCAGCCTGTCCAGCAGGTTGGGTCTTACCACTTTTGGAAGGTGAAATCTTGTATGAGGAGATCCATCCTGATAAATTATTGGAGTAAAGACCCAGGCCTTGATTAAGTCTGGCATGTAAAAGTTTGCCAGGCACCTAGGCTCTTCCATTGTGCTTTGCAAACCAGTATCCTCGCTGGATCTTTTTTTTCCTGTCCAGATCTATTTTTTAATATTTTTTTGTTGACCATGTTAGCATTAGAGAAATGGCCCCAGGCTACATTCTTTCAAACATTGATAGTCTATGAGGAAAAAGTCATATATTTTGCATTCTTATTTTAAGGTTGGTTTGTTGGCTCCCTTTCTTTGAATTGATCTACCTTTTTAAGATTGAAAAAGGCAAAAGTATTGTTCCAACAGTTTTCCATTTCATTTGATATGGTGGGGAATTTGTGCAGTCCAGACTGTCTCTCCATATGGAAGTTTAAATACAAGGATTATAAATTGGCAACCCACTGTTTTGCCACCAAGCTTGTTTTCATCAGGTCCTCTGTTTCTCTGGCCAACAAAAGGGACACTGTCATTTTTCACAGGGAGTTGAGCCCACCTCTCTGCTGGTGTGAATTTGTCATTCTTGACTGATGATTTTGACTCTATTCTTTCCACAATGTGGATGACTACCTGTGCACCAGACTGTACCCAAATGAGCTTGATTTGAAATGTCTAGACATGTATCATCATTCTTCCACCATATTGTCACAGGCTAATTTTGAGGGAGAGTTTTTATTTACATCAAAATGAGGTTTTTGTTGTAGTTGTCAAGAAGGCTGACATAAGGCACAGCAATCTGGATAACTGTCATTCAGTCTTAAACCTTCCTGTTATAGAAAGTTTTTTTGAGAAAATAGTCTACCTGCAGATGGAATCATATTTGAGAGAAAATAACGTGAGTGAACTTTTCCAGTCTAAATTTAGAGCTCGACACAGTACTAAGTTTATCATATTGATAACTTCTGCAGTAGCCTTAGCTGTATGGGTTGTGTCTTCTCAAAGATATAACAGCTGGCCAGCTTCCAAAGCTTCAGGGCACAGTCCACTCACTCAGACTCTCAGTCAGCTCTCCAGAGCTTTACTGCTGTTGACGTGTATGCTCCTTTGAGGCTTTCAGGGCTCGACTGTTAGCTTGTGCTTTCCTTTGCTGGCTAGACGAGTTCGTATTGGGGAAACATCCTTCCATTCTTTCTTAATTTTGTTATTTTATTACTTAGCTCTTCAGGAAAGTTGCTTTAAAGCTTGGAGTGTTGTGTTTTAATAGGCAACCTTGAGACTGTAAGTACTTTTAAAAGGAGCATTTTTTCCCGTCAGTTTAAAAGTAGTCTAAACTAACTGAAAACATATTTTCTGTGGAGAAACTGCATTTATTTTCCTTTGTGTGGCTGATGTTTTGTTTCTTTCTTTCTTTATTGCCATTTGATTACCGGGAACTCCGACTGGGTAGAAGCCCATTTTCAGTGGAGGCACAGGGAGAAAAGCTCCAAATTATTACAAAACATTTTAAGAGCAATAATTTTACAATTACAATCTTCAAAAATAAAACAAAAACATATATGCAGCTAAATAATTATAACAAATTAGGCATAATTTAAAAATATTGGTTAAGAATCTATACAAGGTATATGACAATCCTTTAATGTTTAGTAATTTTAGACAGGTTGTAGAGAAATTAAAGGTAAGTTATTGTAATACAAATAGGAATTGCAATGTGAAGTGAAGGAAAAACAGCCTTATGGTATATCTAGAGAGAAAAATCGGAAGAGATTTAGATAGCAGTAAGGAAGGAAGTGAAGAAGAGAGAGGAGGTATAAGGAATGAAAAGGTACTTGCTTACATTTAGGGATATCGGTTATCCTGGTTTTGAGTAAGAACAGACACAGATTTTACCTAGGAAGTTTTTCATAGTGGTTTTGAAAGATGGGAGGGTGGGTATAGACCTGATGGATACAGGTAAGGAGTTCATGCCTTAGCAACCTTGTACGAGTATAGACATACCAAGCAGATCCTGGTACATTTATAGACAGGAGTTTTTGGTCACTGGATCACAGTGATCGACTGGGAGCATAGTTGTGTTGAATGTTTTTTAATGCTGGACAGGCAGATGGACACTGGATAATTTTATATGTGGTAAGAAGTTGTGTACATGTTAGTTAATATGGCAGTTCTAACTGATTTAGGCTTTTCAGTGCTATACCGTGGTAGGTTCTGAAAGGGGTATGTGCTGTTAATTTAGCAACTTTGTGTTCCAAGTTTCAGTTTTTGTGAAACCTGGATGTTAGTGTAGATAATAGTGTGAATTGTACCTAATCAGCCACTGTAGCTAGATAGCATGTGCATATAAGTTACTGAGCATGTGCAACATCAGTGCCATTTTGTGTAGTCCGAGTCATACCGCTCAACCGTACCGAATTCCTCTGTATTTACCCATTTTGAGGTCCAAGTAATGGGGTGCTATGAATTCCCAAATGGCCCCTTTAATTCCCATGTTTTTTAAATTTTGTTTTTTTGTTTGTTTAGTTGTCACTGATGTCATCATGTGCAGGGCATGTGTGATGATGGACTTGGTAGCTTGTGGGAATTGGGTTTAAACTGTTCTATTAAACTTGGAAGATGGTGACAGAGATCAGCATGTGGTTCAGATGGTTATAATCCAGACACAGTACATATGACACTGGCTGAAAGACACCCTTTTCAGGTGTCTGTGAAGCAATTCAAATAAATTGTCAGTGATTAGCTTATAGGTTTAAACAGTGGGCCCCTCTGCTCAGAAAGTATGAAGTGCATAGAGAACAAAACATGGAATGCTGTGGTGTAACCATGGAGCAGATGTCGCATGCCACTAACAGTCCCACAGATAGATGGATCATCATTTCCATGGCATGATGAATAGATACCGACACACTGCTGATTGGACACAGCTATTATCAAACTTAATCGTATGTCGTGTTCTTTCAAGATTTTGAGTGACATACTCCAATACCACAGCTATCCATAAGGCACAGTCCTGTCTTGCAGTGCTAGTCACAGTGGAGGGCATGGCAGTTGTAGGTGCTGCCAGAGCACAAGCGTAAGACACTTTCACTGAAATGAAAAACACCAGGACATTCACCAGTGTGTTTGTTGCCCCATGGAAATGAGTCAGGATATTCCATACCATCCAGACATATAGTGCGCAATACACCAGACTTTAGGGAATGGGTGACCATATGTGGTTGTCAGAATACAGTACGCTGTGTGGTGCAAGTACAACTGTGGTATGTGTTGCCAGGGAACACACTGGTATTAGAACACCATATACTGACATATGTCTATGCAGGTTTCTGTGTTAGCTTGTTGATAAAAGATACCGAACACCTACTCTGAGTTATCCTGTTTACTTTGGCTTTTCAATGTTTCACTAAAATGACCAGAGTGACATATGTTAATGTCCCTGAAAGTAAATGTAATGTTACTCGGAGATCTCTTGTCAAGTATACCAAAGATCAAACACACCGACAGTTCAGAGTTGCAAAACCACACTGTGACAGAGTAGATGTGCATAAGTATATGAGCAGTGGCACCCTTTGAAGGCTACTGTTGTACAATATATGCTGCTAACAAGGATCACTGGTCTAACAATTCCCCAGAATTGGGGTGCTTATTATGATAGGCTGTAAAGCTGCACTGCAGGTACGAGTACATATACACTTTGCATATTTGTAAGACCAGTGTGCACAAATGAAGGCACAGAGTTTGACTGCGTGCATGCTCTTTTCTCTCTTGCGGGGAACAGAGGCATTTATATGTCATAGTGTATATTTGCTTCATAGATCATGGGATAATAGGAGGTTACTAGGCTAATGGTCCCTAGTGCCTTTTAAAGGCTATCTATTCATGCCCCAATTTTCCTAATTATCAATGCCCATGGGAAGAATGGTATATACATGTGTGACTTGGGGCATCTACGAATACCATGACATGATGCTGTAAATGTGCAAAGTTATGAGTGAGGTAGAGGAAGGTAATGATTTGTTGAGAGGGTGTGCAGAGCTGTATGCTAGTGATAGAATTTAACAGTTAAAACCAATACTAGTGGAATTAGAACAGGAGAATAGGTAGGTGCATATATTCAGTAGTTACAAGTGACTGGATATGGATAAGGCACTGGAGGGGTCTGACACTGTTTTTATTTAGAGGCTTCAGTGGATTGTTTTGGTATTGAAATGGACATTGTATCAATCCTTTAAATATTGAAACCTGCAAATGAGGGGACTAGTGTTGTAGGAATAAGCAGAAAGACGGGAGTGGGTAGGAAGGTTGGTGGATTTTAGGATAAAGAGGCGATGGGAGTAAGTTACAGTAAGGCTGTCTGCTTTGCAAATCTCAATTTAAAAGAGATTGGAAATGTCTAAGATGGGAATAGAGAGATTGAAGGTGTAAAGTGCATAATTAAGAATATACTGTTTGTTAATTAGCATGTGCATTTGTGTGTATGTTAATATTTTCTGCATTCCTATTGTTCCTATAGTCAAGGTGTGTACATCATTCTTTACATCATCAAATATCAAAGTAGTAATGTGAATGACTTTGTGCATACATTTTAATGTAGCTAGAAAGAAGCAGCTTATTTTTATAAAAGAAGTTTGTATTTTAGTTTTACAGAATTTCAGATATTAATATAAATAAAATACTATTCTGTTTATTTTGTGTTTCATATTTTGTCTGTTCTTTAGTTTGAGTTTAAAAGTTGGTATTTCACAATTCCATTGGAGTGGGCAGGATTACATAATCATGTATGCAAATTTTATGTTAACTAGCATGCACATTTTTGGCCAGTTGTACCTATTTTTCATGGGCCTTTGTACAGATTTTTTATGATTCTAGGTTGAGAGGTATGGTCAGAGTGAATGCAGGCATGAATGGTGATGCACATGCGAGTGTGTTTTAAGTAATGAGTCAGTCAGCTTTAAGTATATGTTCCAGATGTCCTTCAAGGATGCATCTGCAGTCATAACAAATGGGTTGTCCTGCCTCAGGCAGCCCTTCGGTCGGCTGGATTCCAAAGTCTGGGTCTGGCCTCGGCTGATGTCGCACTTCACCCAACGTCATAGCTGCTGGGGTATAAAGGCATCAGCCGATGCCATTTTCCCCAGTCTTTCTTGCCGCGCGGTGCCCGACGCAGAAGCTGTTCGCAAGTGCCGGTCGGTCAGATCCAGAGATTTCTGCGTACCGAAGACTTCTAAAAGCTGGTACCCGTTGGGGACTCTTTCTTGCCTCAGCCGATGTCAGACAAAGTAAATAATTGTTTAACTTGTGGGAAACAAATACCTCATAAGGATTTCCACTCTTACTGCCTTCCTTGCTTAGGCCCAGACCACGACATATCAGCTTGTTTAGCCTGTAAGCCTTCAACCGACGGACTCTTAGACGCCGGTCGGAGTTTGCAGAAGAGTTTTTGGCTCCACTTCTGCATATAAAATGCCGCCGGAGACTCCGACTACACATTTAGCTAAAAACGCAAAGAAAAGGACCGACATCAGCGCCCGGTTTCGCTGAAACCACGGTTAGGCCTACCGTGAGTGTCTCTGTTTCGCTGAAACCGAGCCCTCGGTTCTGCCTTCGGCCGAAAGCATGCCTCCGATAACCGAAGCCACACAGGCCATGGCTGAGTCGGCTACAGAAATTCCTGCTGAAGTAGCAGGCACACAAGAGTTGTCTGACACTATTCGCTGGACATCTCTACTCCTGCACGTGGGGCAGCTAGACCCCTGCTTCTATGTCTATCAAGGCCTTTTCCAGGGCTAAAGCAGCCAAACTTTCCAAGGCCTTATCTTCAAAAGCTCCCTCTCACAGGCCTACCTCAAGTTCCCAGATTCTCAGCCTTGCTGAGGACCTTATTTCTCTGATCAGGGAACCCATCCTCACCCAGACAGGGCCTCACAACCCCCTCCTGAAAAGAGGCCTAGGACTGAACCCCCTGAACCTCTGTCCTCTGACTACTCCTCGGATGGTTCAGATGTATCGGACCATCAGGAAGGCCCGTATTCACCTTATGAGGATTCTGATGCAGAAGACTCCATTCCTTCTGCCTCACCTCCAGAAGAATTTTCTTTTGGGGAAACCCTACACTCAATGAGGGAACACTTCCAATGGCAGGGTCAGGATTTTTCTGATTCTAGGAAAAGGCTAAGGACTTTTTTACACTTACCACAGCATAGGCCTTTAGCCATTCCACCTGTACTATCAGTTGTTGATGATGCATACAATGATGCCAGTACTGCCCCTGATTCTCTTCCCCCGGCCCCTGCAAAGCCTGACAGATACTACAGGGTCCCGGATTCTCACTACCACTTGTATAAGGCTCATGCTGCAGACCCAGAAACCATTTCTCAGGGCCCTAAAGGTGTTGCAGCTGCCTCTGCCAAAAACCCACTACCATCTGAAAGAGAATCTAGAGCATTAGAGAGATGGGGTAAAAAGGTTTATACATCTGCTACTCTTTCTGCCAGGGCTTTAAACTGTCAGTTTCATATGATACAGTACCAGGAATTTTTGTTAGATCAGCTGAATAAAAAGCTGGCCTCTCCTGAACCTTTAGACCATAAGTCCCTTCAGGATTTGGTACACAATTCTCAGCAGGTCAGTAATCATTTCTTAAAATGTGGCTATGATGCACTGGAGGCTTCATTTAGATCAGCTATGACTGGAGCAGTGATTCGAAGGCATGCCTGGTTAAAAGAACAATCCTTACCAGACCATGTTAAGTCTAAACTCCTGGATGCCCCTATGGAGAAACAAAGTTTGTTTGGCTCCCTTGCACAGGAGGTTCTAAAGAAAGTGGAAGAAAAGCAAAATCTGTCCAAACAGTCAAGGATTTTTGCAGGTCCAACCTCCGAGGTTTAGCAGAAATTGGCCTTCAAAGAATTGGTCCTTTCCAGACACCTCCAGAGCACAGAGAGGCAGAAATAGACGCCCAAGAGGCAGAGGTCAATCTAGGGTGCCTACAGGGGTCGCCAGTGGCAACCTGCCAACCAAAGAAGTGCCGCCACAGCTGCGACTGCAACCACTTCTACAGGACAGACACAATGACTTGGCTCTGATTCCGGCTACCAGGGAACAACTGGAAGCACCCTTGGGCGGAAAGCTAGCCTTATTCTCAAGAAATTGGCATTGCATTACAGGAGACAAATGGACTTTACAAACAATAGACAAGGGCTACAGGTTTCACTTCCACACTCTACCAAAAAAGAGAGGAATGCCAAACCTTCCACCAAGCCAGAAATCAGAGGCTCTAAAACAAATCATCAGTTTACTAAGGATGAGAGCAATAGAAAAGGTACCATCTATGGAACAAGGCCAAGGATTTTACTCCAGACTATTCCTTGTACCAAGAAAAGAAAATCAATGGAGGCCTATTCTCGGTTTGTCCACACTGAACACATACCTCATTGTTCCAAAATTCAAAATGCTGACCCTACAGCAACTTCTTCCCTTGTTGGGCAAGGAGTCTTGGCTGGTGACTCTAGATCTCAAGGAGGCATACCTGCACGTCCCTATAATGCACCAGATTGCAGAAGACACCTCAGATTTCTTGCAGGATCAGAGCATTATCAATTCTCAGCATTGCCCTTTGGCTTATCTACTGCGCCCAGAGTATTCACAAAATGCCTGGCATCAGTAATTGCTCATTGCAGGCTTCAGGGAATTCAAATCTACCCATACCTGGACGACTGCCTAATACAAGCGGACAACAAGACAAAATTAATAAAGGATTTGGCCAATGTCATACAACTGCTGCAAGCCTTAGGATACACAGTCAACATACAAAAATCAAGACTAGTGCCATCCCAAAGGATAACATTTTTGGGTGCAGAACTGGACACAATAACTCAGATGGCTTTTCTCACAGAGGAAAACAAAAGCAACTACCAGTCTATTTCATGGCATTAACAAGACAAACTCAGCTTACTGCAAGGAAAGTCCTGCAGGCCCTGGGTTACATGGCATCCTGCATAATATTGATCCCACATGCCAGGCTGCATATGAGAAAGTTACAATGGTACCTAAGGAATATATGGTCTCAACACAGACACAGTCTAGAAGCCCAGATACCAATCATTCCATGTCTGAAAAAAGAATTCCTGTGGTGGGCTCAGGCCTGTCAGATAAACAGAGGATTGCCTTTCCACAAACCACATCCAAGGCAGACCATCACCACGACGCCTCAGACCTAGGCTGGGGCACACATAGAAGACAAGTGTATCCAAGGCCTATGGTCACAAGACCAGCTGAATCTACACATAAATCTAAAGGAGATGCTGGCAGTGAAACATGCAATTGAGGCATTCAGACCATTCATCCAGCAAGGACACCTGCTGATAAGGACGGACAATACCACAGTCATGTGGTACATCAACAAACAGGGAGGCACACATTCATACCCTCTATGCCGGACGGAAATGGACCTGTGGAACTTGGCCCTGAATCTCAACATCCAACTGCAGGCCAGATTTGTACCAGGAAAAGAGAATTCACTAGCAGACAGCTTAAGCAGGACTACCACGGATGCTCACGAATGGATGCTGCATCCAGATATTTTCAAAACCATAACACAGAAATGGGGAATGCCAGAGATAGACCTGTTTGCCTCCCCACACAACCACCAACTGAAGAAATTCTGCTCAAGAGTATACCACCCACTTGCCTGGAGGGTGGACTCCCTTTCTTTCAGCTGGAAGGACCTGACAGTATATGCCTTTCCACCTCTTCCTTTGATGTACAAAGTTCTACTGAAGATCAGAGAGGAACAGCCAAAGGTAATTCTGATAGCTCAAGACTGGCCAAGGCAACATTGGTACCCGCTACTGAGAAGCATGTCTTGGACGCATTCATGGCATCTACCTCTATGTCCTTTACTTCTAACGCAGAACAATTACAAGATCCTGCATCCAAACTTAAAAACACTGCAGCTAACTGCTTGGAAAATTGCATTAAACAAAACCAACTTGTTTTTATCTCAGAGGGTTAAGGACATTATCCTGGAGGCTCGCAGACCCTCCACAAGGAAAATATATTCAGCCAAATGGAAAAGATTCCTCATTTGGAGTGCAGAAAAGGGAGAAAATGTCACACTAGCAAACCTAGCACACATCCTGGAATACTTAGCAGAACTGTTCCACAATGGCCTGTCCTATTCTTCCATTAAGATACATGCATCAGCAATTTCAGCAGAGTGCAACATGGATCCTCCTGTCTTCTCTCATCCTCTCCTCAGACAATTTTTGAGAGGGATCAAAAATGTAAAGCCTCCAAGGAAACCACCTTTGCTTGCATGGGATCTCAATTTTGTGCTAGAAAAATTAACACTTCCCCCTTTCGAACCAGCAGCAACAGCAGACTTACAGTTCTTCTCTTGGAAAACTGCCTTCCTGCTAGCAATCACTTCAGCAAGAAGGGTATCTGAGTTACAGGCATTAATTGCAGTGCAGCCTTTCCTTATCTTCCATCAGGATAGAGTGTCTCTGAGAACCAATCCTACTTTTATGCCAAAGGTGGTATCCAGGGTATCCTTGAACCAAGCCATACATTTACCTACATTCTTCCCCATCCCACAGAACATGGGGGAAAAACTACTACACACCTTGGATGTACACAGACAACTGCGCTACTATCTGGACAGAACCAAGGCCAGCAGAAAAACTGACCAGCTTCTGGTAGCATATGCAACAGGAGTTCAAGGAAAAGCAATTTCAAAACAGACAATCTCAAAATGGATAGGAAATTGCATTCGATTCTGCTACTCATTTCATGGAAAGACAACTCCTGAGAATATCAGGCCTCACTCCACAAGAGCTACAGCCACCACTACAGCTTTCCTATGAGGAGTGGCTACCAAAGACATTTTAGAAGCTGCTACTTGGAGCTCCGTGCATACATTTCCAAGCATTATAATCTTCCTTTATACTCCAGATCCCAGCAGGTTTTGCAACTGCTGTTTTACAAGGATCTTAACTACACCATCATTACCTTAGTGCCTCCTCCCCAGTTTGGCTATGGTATTCTACCCATTTGTTATGACTGCAGATGCATCCTTGAGGACATAGTACAGTTTTTGTACCTACCATAAATATAGATGTCCGATAGGTATGCATCTGCAGTCAGGATTACCCAATCTCCTTCCCCTCTGTGGTATTCCTAGGGTACTTACTCTTTAGCTAGCTGGGGAATCTATTATGGTGTATTTGTTTGTATGTATATATGTATATATATATTTTGCTTTCTACTGTTTGGAATTATCTGCATTTATCCAAATTTAGCCTTCCTAGAGGGCACCTGGCATCTGGGGCAAGAAACACTGAGGAAAATGGCGTCGGCTGGTGCCTTTATACCCCAGCAGCTATGACGCCGGGTGAAGTGCGACATCAGCCGAGGCCAGACCCAGACTTTGAACCGGCCGACCGAAGGGCTGCCTGAGCCAGGACAACCCATTTGTTATGACTGCACATGCATACCTATCGGACATCTACATCTATGCTAGGTAAAACTGTACTTTTACAGCTCCTGATGTGTTTATACAATAAACAACTTGAATTCATCACAGTGCCTCAGTGTCTCATTTGAATACAAGACATGTGACATGGTGTCAGAATAGAATCCGGGTTGAAGCAATTTGAAAATCATAAGGCACGTTGTTAGAAATGGTGGAATATAAAGGAGCCAACTGGCAAACAGGTCAGCGTTATTCATAAGTAATTACATTTTCTAAATAATTTTTTCAGTCGCAAATAAGTGATGAAGCATTAAAAATTTTGAAATTGCTGAGATAAACAAATGTCCTAATAAGTGTTCAAAATAAATGTATAAGTGTTCAAAATAATTTCTGATGTTAAATGTATGAAAAAGCAACTTTTTTTAAGGTTTTTTTCGGGTAATTTTAAAGTATTTTTTTTTTTTTTTAAATGGCTGGGGTACCAGAGGAGGCCCGGTAAAAGTTTTTTTTTGTTTATTCCTTTATTGAGTCCTGCAGGGCTTAAAGGTTTTTTGGGTTGCGGGAGTCTGTTTTCCCCAGTGGGGCCAAAAAGGAGCCCACTACTTTAGAATTTGGGGTTTTTGAAAATTCTTTATTTCTTTTTTTGGGGGGGGGGTTGGGGACCCCCGGAGTTTTTGTGTCTACTAAGGGGGGGTATATTGTTTAAACTTTTATTTTAATGGTGTATTTTTTCCCTCTTGTATTGACTGTTTTCCTATTTGGTTTTGAATTCCCTTTTGGGTGGGGGTTTTTGGGGTTGGTGGTTTTCCCAGCTTTTGGGGTTTGGTCCCCAGTTGTTTTTTGGGGAAACTTTATCCCATTTTTTCAGGGGCCGTGGGGCCGGGTTTGTGAGGGGGCCCTGAAACTTACTTTTGCAAGAGCCCCTATTTTTGATGGGGGTTGATCTCTTTCCCCCCTTTAGGTGGGGGGGGATAAAGGAAACCCCCCTTTCTTTCCGGTTTTGGGGGGAAAATTTTGGGAAAATGATAGGTGGGGTTTAACCTTGGGGTTTTCTGTAAAAAGCATGAGTTTATCGGAATGGTGTTTTGATTTTTTCCCGGCATTAGAATTCCCCTTTAGTTTTTTTTTTTGTGTTTTGGTGGTTTAGAAGGCCTTCCAAAAAAGGTTGGGGTGGCGACCCTTTTTCCGGAACCCCGGGGTAATGCCCCCCCTTTCCAGTGGTTGCCCTGTCTGGGCAATATGGCCCCCTTTTGAAAGTTTTGTTTTTTAAACTTTTTTCCGGTTGGACATTTTGGGTTAAAGGATCTCTCAAGGTCAGGGTCTTTGGGGGCTACATTAAAGCCCCTTTTTTTCTGTGTCCAAGGGGTGGTTTGGGGTTTTCCCGCTAAAGACTAGTCTTTTTTAGGGTTTTAAGTGAGGCGTTTGGGGGTTTCTGCCCCAGGCAGTTACTGTCCTTTTTACCAGTTTAGCCAATGTTTATTTGGATCACCTACGTGTTTGGCATTTTTTGGTTAAGGGCTGTATTTTTGCACCTGCTGGGGTCAGAGATAATGTTTTCAAAACCAAACTAAGTTCTGCCAAGAGAAAACCCCCTTTGCCTGGGGGGCCTTTTTTTGGGGAAAACCCGCAGTTTGCCTTTCCCCTTTTTTGAGAAAAATTTATAAGACAGAAGGGGAAAAGGTTTTAAGCTGACGGGAAAAACATTGGAGTCGAGAAGCTGTTTGCCCACAGGGAAATCCACCTTTTCCTAAAAAACTTCCCCGCTAAACTTAAAAAATCCCTAACTCTTAAAATTATTAAAAAAAACGTTTTTCTAAGGGTTAAGGGATTTCCGGACGACCCCCCCAAAGGAAAATTTTCAAAAATGGAAAAACCTCATTTATCGAAAAAAAAAGTCCTAAAAACCCTAAACATCCGGAATCTTGAAATGTTACAACCCCATTTTCCAAAGTAAGCATCGAATTTCACAAGGAAATATCCCCCTTTTATTTCCCCTAAAATTTTGAGAATAAAAGAAACCCTCCAAGGAAACCACCTTTCCAGGGGTTCAATTTTTCTAAAAAAAACCCCCCTTTCCCCCCAAAAAGCAGATTACATTTCCCCCTTTTTAAAAATTTTGTAATACCAGAAAAAGGGGATCTGGAAAAATTGGGGCAGCCCCTTACTTCCTAATGGTGTTCGAGAAAATTACTTTTAGCCTTACCCGGGGTTTCCCTTAACCCCCAAATTTCCCCAATTTTTCCCCATACAAACATAAAACAAAACCCCCTTGGAACACAACCACTTTTTGGAAAACCCAAGGGGCCCGAAAACACCAGCCGGGAGCTTGAACAATTAAAGGGAAAAACAAAAAAGCAATTCAAAAAAGGAAATTGCATTCGATTCTGCCTCTTTCATGGAAAGACAACTCCTGAGAATATCAGGCCTCACTCCACAAGAGCTACAGCCACCACTACAGCTTTCCTATGGGGTGGCTACCAAAGACATTTTAGAAGCTGCTACTTGGAGCTCCGTGCATACATTTCCAAGCATTATAATCTTCCTTTATACTCCAGATCCCGAGCAGGTTTTGCAACTTGTTTTACAAGGGATCTTAACTACAATCATTACCTTAGTGCCTCCTCCCCAGTTTGGCTATGGTATTCTACCCATTTGTTATGACTGCAGATGCATCCTTGAAGGACATAGTACAGTTTTGTACCTACCATAAATTAGATGTCCGATAGGTATGCATCTGCAGTCAGGATTACCCACTCCTTCCCTCTGTGGTATTCCTAGGTACTTACCCCTCTTTAGCTAGCTGGGGAATCTATTATGGTGTATTTGTTTGTATGTATATGTATAAAATATTTTGCTTTCTACTGTTTGGAATTATCTGCATTTATCCAAATTTAGCCTTCCTAGAGGGCACCTGGCATCTGGGGCAAGAAACACTGAGGAAAATGGCGTCGGCTGATGCCTTTATACCCCAGCAGCTATGAGGGGTGAAGTCGACATCAGCCGAGGCCAGACCCAGACTTTGGAATCGCCGAAAGGCTGCCTGAGGCAGGACAACCCATTTGTTATGACTGCAGATGCATACCTATCGGACATCTACATTTATGGTAGGTACAAAACTGTACTTTACAGCTCCTGATGTGTTTATGTACAATAAACAACTTGAATTCATAAAGTGCCTCAGTGTCTCATTTGAATAAAAGAGACATGTGACATGGTGTCAGAATAGAATGTTGAAGCAAATTGAAAATCATAAGGCACGTTGTTAGAAATGGTGGAATATAAAGGAGCCAACTGGCAAACAGGTCAGCGGTTATTCATAAGTAATTACTTTTTTCTAAAAAATTTTTTTCAGCCCAAATAAGGAAGCATTAAAAATTTTGAAATTGCTGAGATAAACAAATGTCCTAATAAGTGTTCAAAATAAATGTATAAGTGTTCAAAATAATTTCTGATGTTAAAATGTATGAAAAAGCTAAAATGACCACTTTTTTTCACAATGTACTACTTTTTTGCATTAACTGAAACTTTTTGAAGTATCTGAGGTGTCCAGAATGTTTGCAGTGTTAAAGTGAAGCCTTGTCAGAGAGATTGTTGTGCATTTGAGCATAATTACAAGTACCTGGTCTCTGCTTATATTTAAACGTGTTTTGTTATGGCAGAGGGATTTTAGTCCTGGACCTCTGGTGTTTGATAATAATATTTGAAAATTGGCAAGTTTTTGAGCAGCAGCACACAGTTACTCCATTCATCAACCCCATTCCTAACTTTGTAAACTCCAAAGTAACCATAGCCCACCTAAAATCAACAATTACAAAGCAATTTGATAGCTGCCTCTATATCCCCTGGAAAAACAACATTCAAATGCTTGAAGACATCCTATCATGGTTCTCCTCTAACATAAATTTGGCCTACATCCTAGGTGATGTAAACATTAACTGGTCTACCAGGAAATGACGTCAGTATTCAAAGAATTTATTTTATAGTACCAACAAATGTTCTCCAGTTTTCCCTTTTAAAAGAGTATGAAACCCATTTCTCATTCCTTTATATAGTAAAACTATTCTAATAAAAAAATTTAAAAAAACACTTAATTACAAAAAAAATTTAATGTGAATGGTAATTTTAGTTGTAACACAGGGGGTATTGTATATGTACTCAAATGTGAATGCAATTTATTTTATATAGGTGAATAAAAAGGGTTTTGGTCAGGTTCTTAGAACATCTGAGAAATATTAAAATAAAAAGGTAGAAAGCCCTTGGCTTTCTTTTTAAAAAATATCATAACAATGGTAAGAATCTAACAGGCAAAATTTTTGGGAAAAGTACATTGTGTGAAAGGTATGTTTGAAGAATAAACTACAATGGAAAGAAGCACTGTTTATTTTAAAATTTGACACTTTACACCCTAAGGGGTTAAATAGAGAGCTTGATTGGAAATGGCTGCTGTATTTGTTTTTTTTAATTGTTTTATTAGAATAGTTTTTACTATAAAAGGAATGAGAAAGGGTTTTTCATACTCGGGGCTTATGCTGGGGCTGGAGAATATGAATTGTTGGAACTAAAAAATAAATTCTATGGAAAACTCAGCCCTTCTGACTATTTTTTTTGGTGGTTTAATATACTTTTATCAATGGCCAGTGATCCTTCTTTCAAACTCCCAGAATTTTTCGTGAGGAACTGGGAGATGCTACTCAAAGAACCTTTGAACAAAATATTCTACGGGGGGAGAACGCTTGCCTGATAGAGGTATGAATTCTACATCCCAACTGGGAGAGTCACAGAAGATTTGGGATAAAGTGCTGGGATGGATGTCAAAACGACTGTTAATCCATTCTCCACTATAGGACATCATACTGCAGCTATGTCAGCTGAATTACAAGGTACTGTTAAAAACTTGAAAGTTTACTTTTAAAGAAAATGCAACACATTATAACATTATTAGCTTACAAAGGTATCTAGAGCTGAATATTACTCCAAAGGTCTTAAGACCTTTAAAAAATCCTTCTTTTTTGATGAAAAAATGTAGAAGATGTACAGTTTGTTAAAAGAGGGGGATGGCAGCACATCTGTACAACAGAATGGGTGGCCATCCTAGTCGAAAGAGATTTGTTAAAACAAAACTGATTAAAATGACATTGCAAAGCTGTGCTCTAGTTTATGCACTTTTTGTTAGATTTGATTTTAAAAAGATCTTAATGAGAAAGTACTGAGTTAAAACTGAGACTTTGATTGACAGAAAAATACACAAATTGCAGAAAATCTGAGGGATTATGCAATGAGACTGCTTTTACCAATAAAACCATCTGAAAATTTGTTTTCTGGTAGAAGAATGGTAAAGAAAAAACATGGTGTCTCGTTTGCTTCATCTGAAGCAACAGAAACTTCAGGAGAATGGTCGGATGAAAATGCAGATTTTCCTTCACTTCCTCCAGCTCAAAAAAGTTAATATATGTATGAACATTTTTATAACAGACCCAATACAAGTGAGAGGGGTTTGGGAAAAAGGGGGACAAGGAAAACCCCGGGGGGGCAACAACAGAATCAACGGGGAAAAGGAAAAGATGGTATTAACTTTCTTAAAACAAATTTGTGTTAATGACAGGTTAGATGAACATTATGTTTTAATTTAACTGGCAGTTCTTTTCAGATACTGAAATAGCAGTATTAAATTGTGGCATTAAGTTTATTCCTACTGTTGTTTCTAATATGAAACATTTAAAATAGATTTTTTTGCTAGTAAGAAAGTTGCATCTTTTGTGTTTTTTTCAAAGTAAAAAGAAAAGATGTACAAGTAACAAATTTCCCTTTTTTGGATGATTCTTTGAATAAACAATTTTATGGAATTTTTTCTTGTGATTTTTTTGAGAATGAAAAAACTGTGAATGCTTACTTTTATTACCCACAGATGGGATTAGCATAAAAGTAACTGTATACCCCCTTTTACTAATGAGGCAGTAAAATGTTTTTCCAGCATAGTGAATTATTCTATGCAGGATATTTTTAAAAAAGGGAAAAAAGTGTCTTATAATCTAACAAAAAATGAATGGGAGGCTTTATCAAAGATGAGATGTAGAAAAGATATTATATTTAAGCCCTCAGATAAAGGCAATAAGTTAGTTGTAATGACAGTAGAACAGTATTATAAGATGTGTATGGATAATTTAAATAATGAGGAAGTATATAGAATTGCATATGGAAGGAATATGAAACAGCCTTGTCAGCATATAATGAACTAATAAGTAGGGGTATAGACTTGGCTATTTTACCAAAAACATAGAGAGGAAAGCCATAGAAAATTGTACTATGGCCAAATTTTACTGTCTTCCTAAACTACATAAAGATAGATATAACCCCCGGCCCTTATAGTGTCTGCTTAGCAGAACTGTTCCACAATGGCCTGTCCTATTCTTCCATTAAGATACATGCATCAGCAATTTCAGCAGAGTGCAACATGGATCCTCCTGTCTTCTCTCATCCTCTCCTCAGACAATTTTTGAGAGGGATCAAAAATGTAAAGCCTCCAAGGAAACCACCTTTGCTTGCATGGGATCTCAATTTTGTGCTAGAAAAATTAACACTTCCCCCTTTCGAACCAGCAGCAACAGCAGACTTACAGTTCTTCTCTTGGAAAACTGCCTTCCTGCTAGCAATCACTTCAGCAAGAAGGGTATCTGAGTTACAGGCATTAATTGCAGTGCAGCCTTTCCTTATCTTCCATCAGGATAGAGTGTCTCTGAGAACCAATCCTACTTTTATGCCAAAGGTGGTATCCAGGGTATCCTTGAACCAAGCCATACATTTACCTACATTCTTCCCCATCCCACAGAACATGGGGGAAAAACTACTACACACCTTGGATGTACACAGACAACTGCGCTACTATCTGGACAGAACCAAGGCCAGCAGAAAAACTGACCAGCTTCTGGTAGCATATGCAACAGGAGTTCAAGGAAAAGCAATTTCAAAACAGACAATCTCAAAATGGATAGGAAATTGCATTCGATTCTGCTACTCATTTCATGGAAAGACAACTCCTGAGAATATCAGGCCTCACTCCACAAGAGCTACAGCCACCACTACAGCTTTCCTATGAGGAGTGGCTACCAAAGACATTTTAGAAGCTGCTACTTGGAGCTCCGTGCATACATTTCCCAAGCATTATAATCTTCCTTTATACTCCAGATCCCGAGCAGGTTTTGCAACTGCTGTTTTACAAGGGATCTTAACTACACCATCATTACCTTAGTGCCTCCTCCCCCAGTTTGGCTATGGTATTCTACCCATTTGTTATGACTGCAGATGCATCCTTGAAGGACATAGTACAGTTTTGTACCTACCATAAATATAGATGTCCGATAGGTATGCATCTGCAGTCAGGATTACCCACCCTCCTTCCCCTCTGTGGTATTCCTAGGGTACTTACCCCTCTTTTAGCTAGCTGGGGGAATCTATTATGGTGTATTTGTTTGTATGTATATATGTATATATATATTTTGCTTTCTACTGTTTGGAATTATCTGCATTTATCCAAATTTAGCCTTCCTAGAGGGCACCTGGCATCTGGGGCAAGAAACACTGAGGAAAATGGCGTCGGCTGATGCCTTTATACCCCAGCAGCTATGACGTCGGGTGAAGTGCGACATCAGCCGAGGCCAGACCCAGACTTTGGAATCCGGCCGACCGAAGGGCTGCCTGAGGCAGGACAACCCATTTGTTATGACTGCAGATGCATACCTATCGGACATCTACATTTATGGTAGGTACAAAACTGTACTTTACAGCTCCTGATGTGTTTATGTACAATAAACAACTTGAATTCATCACAGTGCCTCAGTGTCTCATTTGAATACAAGAGACATGTGACATGGTGTCAGAATAGAATCCGAAGTTGAAGCAATTTGAAAATCATAAGGCACGTTGTTAGAAATGGTGGAATATAAAGGAGCCAACTGGCAAACAGGTCAGCGGTTATTCATAAGTAATTACATTTTTCTAAATAATTTTTTCAGTCGCGAAATAAGTGACGAAGCATTAAAAATTTTGAAATTGCTGAGATAAACAAAATGTCCTAATAAGTGTTCAAAATAAATGTATAAGTGTTCAAAATAATTTCTGATGTTAAAATGTATGAAAAAGCTAAAATGACCACTTTTTTTCACAATGTACTACTTTTTTGCATTAACTGAAACTTTTTGAAGTATCTGAGGTGTCCAGAATGTTTGCAGTGTTAAAGTGAAGCCTTGTCAGAGAGATTGTTGTGCATTTGAGCATAATTACAAGTACCTGGTCTCTGCTTATATTTAAACGTGTTTTGTTATGGCAGAGGGATTTTAGTCCTGGACCTCTGGTGTTTGATAATAATATTGCTGAAAATTGGCAAGTGTTTGAGCAGCAGCTTACACAGTTACTCCATTCATCAACCCCATTCCTAACTTTGTAAACTCCAAAGTAACCATAGCCCACCTAAAAATCAACAATTACAAAGCAATTTGATAGCTGCCCTCTATATCCCCCCCCTGGCAATAACAACATTCAAATGCTTGAAGACATCCTATCATGGTTCTCCTCTAACATCAATAATGAAGCCTACATCCTAGGTGATGTAAACATTAACTGGTCTACCAGGAAATGACTCGGTCAGTATATCCAAAGAATTTATTTTATAGTACCAACAATTGATGTTCTCCAGCGCCTCGGCTTAAGCCTTTTAACAGAGTATGCCAAAACCCATTTCTCATTCCTTTATATAGTAAAAAACTATTCTAATAAAACAATTAAAAAAAACACTTAATTACAGAAAGAAATTTAATGTGAATGGTAATTTTAGTTGTAACACAGAGGGTATTGTATATGTACTCAAATGTGAATGCAATTTATTTTATATAGGTGAATCAAAAAGAAGTTTTCGAGTCAGGTTCTTAGAACATCTGAGAAATATTAAAAATGAAAAGGTAGAAAGCCCTTTAGGCTTTCATTTTAAAAAATATCATAACAGTGATGGTAAGAATCTAACAGGCACAATTTTGGAAAAAGTACATTGTGTGAAAGGTATGTGCTTGAAGAATAAACTACAATGGAAAGAAGCACTGTTTATTTTAAAATTTGACACTTTACACCCTAAGGGGTTAAATAGAGAGCTTGATTGGAAATGGCTGCTGTAGTTAAGTGTTTTTTTTAATTGTTTTATTAGAATAGTTTTTTACTATATAAAGGAATGAGAAATGGGTTTTGTCATACTCTGTTAAAAGGCTTATGCTGAGGCGCTGGAGAATATCAATTGTTGGTACTATAAAATAAATTCTTTGGATATACTGGCTGAGTCGTTTCCTGGACTATTTTTCTTTCTTGGTGGTTTAATATACTTTTATCAATGGCCAGTGATCCTTCTTTTCAAACTCCCAGAATTTTTCGTGAGGAACTGGGAGATGCTACTCAAAGAACCTTTGAACAAAATATTCTACAGGTGGGAGAACGTTTGCCTGATAGAGGTATGAATTCTACATCCCAACTGGGAGAGTCACAGAAGATTTGGGATAAAGTGCTGTTGGATGGATGTCAAAAACGGACTGTTAATCCATTCTCCACTATAGGACATCATACTGCAGCTATGTCAGCTGAATTACAAGGTACTGTTAAAAAACTTGAAAGTTTACTTTTTAAAGAAAATGCAACACATTATAACATTATTAGCTTACAAAGGTATCTAGAGCTGAATATTACTCCAAAGGTCTTAAGACCTTTCAAAAATCCTTCTACGCCCTTTGATGAAAAAAATGTAGAAGATGTACAGTTTGCTAAAAGATGGGCGATGGCAGCACATCGCTGTACAACAGAATGGGTGGCCATCCTAGTCGAAAGAGATTTGTTAAAACAAAAACTGATTAAAAATGACATTGCAAAGCTGTGCTCTAGTTTATGCACTTCTCTGTTGTCCCTAGATTTGAGGGCGTGTTAAAAGATCTTAATGAGAAAGTACTGAGTTAAAACTGAGACTTTGATTGACAGAAAAATACACAAATTGCAGAGAGATCTGAGGGATTATGCAAATGAGACTGCTTTTACCAATAAAAACCATCTGAAAACTATGGGCGGGTTTTCTGGTAAAAGAATCGTAAAGAAAAAACATGGTGTCTCATTTGCTTCATCTGAAGCAACAGAAGCTTCAGGAGAATGGTCGGATGAAAATGCAGACTTTCCTTCACTTCCTCCAGCTCAAAAAAGTGAATATATGTATGAACATTTTTATAACAGACCCAATACAAGTAAGAGAGGTTGGAAAAGGGGACAAGGAGATACGACGTGGGGCAGGCAACAACAGAATCAACAGGGGAAAAGGAAAAGATGGTATTAACTTTCTTAAAACTAATTGTGTTAATGACAGGTTAGATGAACATTATGTTTTTAATTTAACTGGCAGTTCTTTTTCAGATACTGAAATAGCAGTATTAAATTGTGGCATTAAGTTTATTCCTACTGTTGTTTCTAATATGCATACATTTAAAATAGATGTTTTTAAGCTAGTAAGAAAGTTGCATCTTTTGTGCTTTTTTTCAAAGTCAAAAGAAAAAGATGTACAAGTAACTAATTCCTTTGATATGGATGATTCTTTGAATGAGACAACTTCTATGGAATTTTTTTCTTGTGATTCTTTTTTTGAGAATGATAAAACTGTGAATGCTTACTGTCTATTACCCACAGATGGGATTAGCATAAAAAGTAACTGTATACCTCCTTTTACTAATGAGGCAGTGAAATGTTTTTCCAGCATAGTGAATTATTCTATGCAGGATATTTTTTAAAAAAAAGGAAAAAGTGTCTTATAATCTAACTAAAAATGAATGGGAGGCTTTATCAAAGATGAGATGTAGAAAAGATATTATATTTAAGCCCTCAGATAAAGGCAATAAGTTAGTTGTAATGACAGTAGAACAGTATTATAAGATGTGTATGGATAATTTAAATAATGAGGAAGTATATAGAATTGCTATATGGAAGGAATATGAAACAGCCTTGTCAGCATATAATGAACTAATAAGTAGGGGGTATAGACTTGGCTATTTTACCAAAAAAGACATAGAGAGGAAAGTTTCCATAGAAAATTGTACTATGGCCAAATTTTACTGTCTTCCTAAACTACATAAAGATAGATATAATCCCCCGGGTCGTCTTATAGTGTCTGCTTGCAACTATTTTCTTCATAATATAGGAATTGTATTGCGTGAATTACTTTTACCAAAGGTTGTGCAGTTGTCTTCCTATATTAGAGACACCTTTGACTTTCTGGAGAAAATTAATAAAATTCAGTGGAATGAAAATAGGTACTGGATAGTAGTAGATGTTAAAAATTTGTATACTAATATTACACATGAATTAGGGGTGGAAGCTCTTAAATTTCATTTGGGTGAAACTCCACTTATTTTACAGTTGATTTAATACTGTTTTGTCTTAAAAATAATTTTTTTGAATTTAATGAAATTCTTTATCAACAAATTAAAGGCACAGCAATGGGAGCAGTTTTCGCTCCAGTATATGCAAATCTATTTATGGGTTATTTTGAAACCAAATTTTTGTATAGAATGTGCTTTTTCAGAAGTCATGTAATAGAATATTATCGTTACATAGATGATTTAATCTTTCTATGTGAAGGGGGTAGTTTAGATTTACATAATTTTATTCATGACCTAGACTGTAATAATTTTGGTATAAAGTTTGATGGAGCTCAGTGGGGAGATAGTTACATTTTTGGATGTTAATTTGCATGTTAGAGATAATAAGGTAGTAACATCAGTACATCATAAATTTGAAGGTGTGAATAATTTTATTAATGGGACTGGTTGCCATCCTCCACACTTAATATCAGCACTTCCCTATAATGAATTATTGCGAATTTCAAGATTAACTAGTGATGAACAACAAAAAGAATTAGAAATTGAGTTGACTTGTCAGAAATTTATCAAAAGAGGTTATAGTGTAGAAAGTGTAGAACAAGCTAAAAATAATTTGAATTTTAATAATCAGATTCATAAACAAGTAAAATATAGGGCTAAATCAGATAAAAATGTGTATAATCAACAGGTGGATAAAATGTTTTTTGTTACAACATATGGAACATATACAGAGAAATTAGTATAAATTGTTATGTTTTATTGGACACATTTGTTACAAGATCCATGCTTGGGTGAATTGTTACCACAAAAACCTATGGTGTCTTATAAACGTGGAAAAAGTATTAAAGATATGCTAGTTCATGCTTATTTTATTTTTTCTGCAGCCAGTCTAACTAAATGTATTTCTGATTATGGTTTTAAAGCATGTGGTCATTGTAGTATATGTAACCAAACAGTAAATTCTTTTGACTGTATAAATGGAAAGACATTTAATGTGAATGGTAATTTTAGTTGTAACACAGAGGGTATTGTATATGTACTCAAATGTGAATACAATTTATTTTATATAGGTGAATCAAAAAGAAGTTTTCGAGTCAGGTTCTTAGAACATCTGAGAAATATTAAAAATGAAAAGGTAGAAAGCCCTTTAGGCTTTCATTTTAAAAAATATCATAACAGTGATGGTAAGAATTTAACAGGCACAATTTTGGAAAAAGTACATTGTGTGAAAGGTATGTGCTTGAAGAATAAATTACAATGGAAAGAAGCACTGTTTATTTTAAAATTTGACACTTTACACCCTAAGGGGTTAAATAGAGAGAGCTTGATTGGAAATGGCTGCTGTAATTAAGTGTTTTTTTTTAATTGTTTTATTAGAATTGTTTTTTACTATATAAAGGAATGAGAAATGGGTTTTGTCATACTCTGTTAAAAGGCTTATACCGAGGCGCTGGAGAACATCAGTTGTTGGTACTATAAAATAAATTCTTTGGATATACTGGCTGAGTCGTTTCCTGGACTATTTTTCCTTCTTGGTGGTTTAATTAACTGGTCTACCATCATCTCTCAACCCTCCCCCTTCAATCTATCAGCCTCTTTAAATTCACCCAGATAATTAACTCTCCTACCAGGCCCAACAAAAATGGATCTTCTGGCACCATTCTTGACTGGATTTTAGTATCTCAACCTAACCTTATCTCTACTTCAGGTACCCTAACCGACCCTATCAGTGACCATCTACTAGCCTTTGCTGACCTGCACCCTTCTTCATTTCAAAAGCAACATCACCATATTCAAACCCGCTATCTCTCTAAATTCAACCCACAAACTTTCACTGACTAAAACTCATTGACTGGACCCCCTCTAAAAACCTTACCCCTCAATAATCCAGTCAACTACTTTAACAAAACCATTTTATAGTTTCATAGTATACTACTAGGCTATCTGCCCTAGGGCATTTATAAGCCTAGCCAAAGTGTATGTGGCTTTTGCCACCCCATGTAATGATACAAAAGTGTACAGTTTAAATTAAATTTAGTTTACTGTGCCTCTATCTAGCAGTGACACAGAGATGACCCCCGGGGTAAACCTACGATCACCCATTCATTCATCCAGATTTCTCTTGAATAGAGTCAGTGAGGGGCTCTGCCTAACATGGACAGGTATCCTGTTCCAGAGTGCGGGAAGCCTCTGGGTTATGAATCTGTCCCTCCAGCATGTCCTATTCATATTTGTGCTGAGGTATAGATCATTAGCTCTCGTGGCTCTGATGGATTTGAATTTTTTGAGGTGGAGCATGTCCATTAATTCTGAATTGGACATGGCCTTGTACGTAAGGCACAGATCACCTCTGAGCAGGCGGTATGCTACTGAATAGAGCTGGAGCTTTTTCAGTCTGGCAGCATATGACATATGCTGGAGACCCTTGATCCTCTTGTTAAGGTACTTTTGGGGTCTGTCCAGCTGCTGCAGGTGCCGAGTGAGGTACATACCAAATGGGGCATTGTACTCAATCATAGGCCTGATAAGGGAGGAATATAACGGTACAATGACATCCTTTGATCTGGATGTGAATCCCTTCATGATAAGGTGGGCAAGGTAGAAGGTCTTTCTAACCACTTTGGCGATGTGGGTGTCAAATGAGAGGTCACTGTCAACTTGGGTCCCCAGGTCTCTGATTACTTTTTCCGTACTTAATGGATTACCACCTATGTGGTAATTTGTGGGTACTTTGTTTTTCCAAAGGGGATGACTATACATTTTTTGGCATTTAGTTTAAGGCCATGACTCTGGCACCAGTCGTCTGTTTCTGTGAGGCCCTTCTGCAGGATGCATGTGTCAGCTGGTGTGTCGACTATGGCACCTAGTTTGCAGTCGTCTGCGAACTTTGTCAGCCACAACCCCCCTATGTTTGCCTGCACATCTGAGAAATAAATGCTGAACAAGAGGGGTCCCAAGACAGAGCCCTGTGGGTCTCCACTTGTGACTGGCTTAGAGCCTGACATAGCTCTAGCTATTCTGACTTTGTGGGTTCTGTCCTTTAGCCAGTTTGCAACCCATCTTGTGACAAACGGGTTTACATTTAAGCTGTTGAGCTTGTCTATGATTCCTGAGTGGGGTATTGTGTCGAAGGCTTTTGCCAGTTCCAGGTAGGCTGTATGAACTGCTTTGCCTTCATCGATGGCTCTAGTGACTGTTTCAAAAAAGTCCACCAGGTTTAAAAAACAGGATCTGCCTTTTACAAAGCCGAACTGGGTAGGGTCAATTGTCTGTAGGTCCCCGATGTCTTTGTTTATGAGTTCCATAATGATCCTTTCCATAGCTTTGCAGACCAGGCTGGTCAAGCTTATGGGGCGGTAGTTTCCAGGGTCTGTAGAGGTGCCACCTTTGTGGAGTGGGACCACTGTAGCTGTATGCCAGTGTTCAGGGACGTATCCTGTAGCAAGGCTAAGATTAAACAGCGTTCTTATGTGCGGGTTTAGCTTCTCTAGGAGTTCACGTAGCACACAACCCGGGACACCGTCAGGTCCCATGGATGCTGTATTTTTAGCTTTGCTGAGGGCAGCTCTCACCTGGACATCTCAGATTTCAGGGAGGTTGCATTCAACTGAGATATTTATTTCTTTTGGGGGAGAGGGAGGGGAGAAATTTGCACTGAACCTGTCTGCCAGTATGTTGGCAATATCTGTGGGTTCACTGTATTTTTTGCCGTTATGAACTAACTCTGCGCATATCTGAGGGTTTCCGCCCAGGTTTCTAACGTAACTGAAGAAGGCCTTGTGATTATCTTTAGTGTCCTTAGCGATTTTTCTCTCGAAGTTGGCCTTTGATGATTTTATTAGCGAACGTAGTTTTTTGCTAGTGCTGATCAGGGATGCCTTCCCTTTATGGTATTTTGTTCTGTCTTGCAGTAGCTTCCTTCTCTTGTTATAAAGTTTGTTTATGGCTGGGGTCCACCAGATAGGATGCCTGCCTTTGGTGGAAAGGGTCTTGGTTTTATTTGGGATTGCATGATCCATGCATTCTTGGAGATGCCCGTAGAAAGCATTTGTGAAGGATTCAGCAGTGTGGGATGTGGTTTCCACTGGCCCAGGGGGCTTGAAGGATACCATTTCAGTCCTAAGGAGTGTAAAGTCGGCTTTTGAGAAGTTTCTCACTGTGGTCTTTTGTGCTGGGGGTGGAGGTGGGATTATGAATATCTAGGGTTATTAGTTTATGGTCTGATCTCACTAGTGAGGGGTATACTTCCGGTGTTGAGCATTTTGTCCCCATGTTTGTGATGATCAGGTCAAGTATATTATTTTCCCTTGTGGGGGAGGTGACTAGTTGTTCCATCGCATTTGAGTTGATGAATTCCAGGAACCTTTGGGCTAGGGTGTTGGGGCTTGAATAATGCGCCCAGTCTATGTTTGGGTAGTTGAAGTCTCCCAATATGATGGTATTTGGTGAGACATTCATATCCTCCAGTGTCTTCAGGAAGGCTGAATGGAGTTCCTGAGATTGCGAGGGTGGTCTGTAGCATGCTACAGGTTGCGTAGCAATTTTGCCTATGGTTAGTTGCATGGTCTCCGATGCTTCATGCGTTGCCACTAACCTGGAGGTGTGGGTGTCTTTAATGAATATGGACACTCCCCCTCCTTTTGTGGTTCGGCCCAGGTTTTGGGGCCGAAATGCATGATACGAGGTATAACCTGGTAGGGCTGGTGTGCTCTCAGGAGCCTTGAACCAGGTTTCAGTTACTGCACAGACATCGATGCTCTCCATACTGAGGAGTGCTTCTTGAGCCTGCATCTTGAGATTTAGACTTCTGGCGTTTTAAATCTACTCAACAGCCTTGCTCCTATCAGATCCAAACGGGTCAAATCCAAAATCTCCCCCTGGCTATCAAAAGAAACCAAACAAGCCATGCTGCTTAGACATAGAAAATGGAAACAATACCATAACAACAAAACCATAACAACAAACTGCCAGTACTCTACCGGAATTCAAACAACTCCGCAATACAGTAAAAAAAGTAATAACTAGAGACTGCAAATCATACTACACCAAGCTCCAATCTGAGCACTCCACCAACCCAAAAAATTTCTGGAACACTATCTCCTCTCTCCTCCATCCCAGTAGCAAAGAATAACCCTTGCCCTAACCTCACTGATCTAGACACAGCCACATCATTTAGCTCCTTTGTGGAATGCATAGCTAAACTAACCACCACCTTCCCACACCCTCCCCTAGTTCATTCTCCCCACCCTCCTCCTACCCTACTGATAATATACAGCTATTCTCCAACTTCAAGCTCAACCCTGTCCTCACAAGCACAATAAAACAACTCCTTCTCCAGCTAAAACCTTGCTCCGTTGCACCAGTCAATTTACCACCCCTCTTTCTCAAACTGTCTGCTGACAGCATTGCTCTACCATTTTCCATTTTAATCAACAGATCTATCCAAGAATCCTTTGTAAATTGGAAACAAGGTTTTATTGTCCCACTTTATAAGGGAGGCAAAAACTTTGACACCACCAACTTCAGGTCCATCACCATCCTTTCCCCAACCTCAAAAATACTTGAAAAGTGTATTCATACTCAATTGATGTCTTATCTAACACACAACAACTTCCTCATCCCCCCCCCCCACCCAACATGGCTTCCATCCCGGTCACAGTACCATTGCAGCCTTTCTGTCCTTTCTTGAATCCATCAATCATGCCTGCGACTCTGGCAAACTCATTTCTACCCTGTTGCTGGACCTATTCAAAGCTTTCGATACCGTCTCCCATCCCTTACTCCTATCTTAGCTGTCCTCTCTCAACATATCTCCCTCTACCATTTCCTGGTTCTCTAGCTACCTTTCTGAGGACAACAAGCTGTAAAATGGAAACTTCAACCTCCTCCACCTTACACACACCCACTGGTGTTCCCCAGGGTTCGGTCTTTGGCCCCCTACTTTTTAACATATTCATTAATAACTTTCACCACACCATCCCCAATACCTCTCTTATCCATTATGCAGATGATTCTACAATCATCTGCACTGTTGACTCCCCTCTCTGACCTACTACTAAAAACCCAGGCAGTTTTTATCAAAACCGAAACTTGAATGCACAATCACCACCTCACCCTAAATGCAAATTAAACTAAACTAATGATCTTTACTCCCTCTAGAACCTCCTCCTTTGACTATTCCTCCTTTTGCATATTAAGCCAAAACAATACCCCCATCGAAATAGTATCTCACACCAAGTTACTTGATGTCATCATTGATTAACATCTAAAATTTGACATCCATATTCAAATAGCCATCAAAAAAACCACCAAAAAGTAAGGCTCCTGTACAGACACAATCACTACCTCACTCCCTCCACTAGAATAACCTTAGCATCCTCCTACCTTCTCCCATATACAGAGCCCCACTCTTCACCAACCTCCAACTTGGCTTACAATCGAAACTAGAATCCTGCTACAACAAAATAAGCAAATTTGCCACCAACTCCAAGAATTCTTCCCATCACTGTTTCTCCCTCCACACTATACAGTGGCTAGAATTACTCAACTACTGTAACCTACTTATTAAACTCACCACTGCCCATAAGCTTATCTTCAGGCAATCTAACTGAACTGAACACCTTAACACCCTATATTCCAAACTGCTCACTCCGATCAGAAAACCAAAATCTCCTAAACATCCACAAACCCTCCTGGCCCCGCTGGCCCCCTTTTTTACACTCCCTTGCCAAACTGTAGACCTTTCTTCCCTCCTGTCTTCGAAATACTCCTAATCACACCAACTTCAAATCTCTTCTATATTCCTACCTATTATCTAAATGGCTATGCCCCTGCTGTTCCCCTACTTGAACCCCTCCTCACTCTTCTTTTTTCTTTCCCCTGCTCCTAAATGTCCCTGTCCCTCCCTCTTGACTCTATATACTATTACTCTAATCTGCCCATTTCCACTGGAGTGCTTTTCTTCCCTCATTTTCATTTGATCTGATAGTTATATTTATATCTTATAAACATTGTAACTGCTTGCTTGAATATGTACTTCACAAAATTTTACAGTGAATGTCCACTGTCTCTGCAATGTATGTAATGTTTCTCTCTTCATACTTGTTAATAGCACTCCCAGCATATGTGATGTACTTTGATTATGCTTGTTATTGTTGTTTCATGGAGCTTTTCTCCCCGGGCCTCCACTGAAAATGGGCTGCTCTTGGCCCAGTGGACTTCCCCGGTCATCAAACTGTAATAAATAAAAATAAGAATATAATATTTTCGGACAGGCTGCATTTTCTGATAAAAACTCTTGTACAAAGGCATTCATACTTGTTAATTTAGCTAGCTCAAAAGCCATTGAGAGAGAACGTTCATTTGTGTATGCACCTGCATTGTATGCGGGGGAGGGGGAGAACCTCCATATTGTGATAAAGGCTGAAATGTGGGAAGACCCAGTGCTTATAACGTCATTTAGAGAAATTTGTAACTCTCAAATGAGCATTACAATGGAAAGGCATATGTTTTACACAAGAAATCAAATCCAGGTGAAACTATAGCAGCATATATTACGACTTAAGAAATTAAGCAAAAATGTACAGATTTGGTGATCTGAGAGATGTTGATAGACAAGCTTGTGTGTGGTGTTAATAATGATGCAGTGAAAAAGATTTTGCTTCGAGACAGTGATTTAACGTTGAGCAAGACATTGGGATTTGTCAAATATATGAGCTTATAGAAAAGCATGCGACTATGCTTACGAATGAGAAGAACCTGCATGCGGTGTTTGCCAGTGCACAATATAAAGCTAAGATAAAAAGAAATATAAACCGAATGGGGCAACAGCACCCAACCTTATTAACGGTCGTAATTGTGGAGGCAGTCATGAACCTAAAAGAAAAAAGTGCTTAGCTTTTGGTCAGCAATATCACAAATGTAAAAAGTTGAATCATTTGAAAAGGCTTTGCAAGTCTAAAGTAGCACATACGTTTATTAAAAAGTGAGCTTCCGAGGAAGCAAGTAGGTCAGATAGAGAGCTGTGCCTGTGAGCAAACGTTCTATGTTGTTGGTGTCTCTGATTAATGAAACAGTTAACAAAGATTATCAGCTGGGAGTAGATATAGTGAAATATTTTGTACTGTTAGGATTAATGGGAATCTGTAGAGATTAAAGTAGGCACTGGATCCAAGTGCAGTGTTGTATCAGCACAAATGTTTGCTAAAGTAAAAGCTGGTGAGAAACTTGATTCAGCAGAGTGTGAAAAACTAGTTTCTTATGGTGGTGAAGAGATTCATACTGATGGTGCAGCAGTTCTCGCATGGCATTCTGCTAGGATCAGCTAGGATTTGCAATTTTACATAGTCTAAAGAAATGTGCAGTCAGTGTTAGGCCTCTCAAAGACAGTTTGAGAATGGGACTGATTTCATTTAATAAAGAGGTCCACCATATAAGTCTGAACAATGATAGTTTTACACAGAATACTTTTAGTGAATATGCTGATATTTTCACAGATGAGCTTGGCAAACTTCTAGTCACATACTTCATGAAGTAAAACCATGAAGTAAGCCCAGTTGTCAGACCAGCAAGGAAGGTTCCGGTAGCAATGCAGAGCAAAGTAAAAGCAGAACTTGACAAAATAGTGTATTTAGGTGTTCTTGCTCCAGTAAAAGAATTGACTGAATGGATATATTCTCCATGGTCTTTGCTCATAAGAAAAGCTCAGATGATATTCAAATATGTATTGATCTAAGAGACTTAAAGTGCTTAAATGTTGTCATCATCTGATGCACACAGTAGAAGTAATAGTCGTTCTTTTGCCAAATGCCACTGTCTTAGATGGAAAATGTTCCTTTTGGCAAATTTCGCTGGATCGCAAATCTTCATTGCTAACCACTTTCAATACACCATTTGGTAGATGCAGATGTTTGAGAATGCTGTTTGGGATAAATTCTGCCAGTGAAGTATTTAAACTTGTGATGGAACAAATGTTTTCAGGTTATCAGTGTGCTGTTATAGTAGACAACATTACTGTAGGGAGTAGTGGTGAAGACAAACATGATAGAAACCTCAAAGTTCTAGACCGTGCTTGTGAAGTAAATCTTAAACTGAATCCTCGGAAGTGTAAATTCAAACTGAAAGAAGTTACTTATGTGGGTCATTTATCAGTTCTGGCTTACAACCAGATCCGTCTAAACAAGCAGCAATTCTTGAGATGCCAGTTCCAGAAAATGTCGCATCTTTACGTTTTCTTGGTATGGTCAGCTGCTTAGGAAAGTTTATCCCAGACCTGAGTGAGCTTTCAATACCGTTACGTGAGTTGACATGCAAAAATGTAAACTGGTCCTGGTTGGAACAACACCAAAAAGCATTTGACGTTCTGACACAGAAAATTGTCAGTCCACCCACATTGAGGTATTATGATGTTCACAAACCTGCAACTCTTTGTGTTATACTTCCAAGTATGGTCTTGGTGCAGCATGCCTTCAAGAAGGCATACCAGTAGCCTGTGCATCCAGAACTTTAACCCAAACTGGAATGCAGTATGCACAAATTAAGAAAGAGGTTTTGGCAGTACTGTTTGCATGTTCGAAGTTCAATGATATTTATGGCAAACCTATTAAAACTGAGACTGATGACCAATCTCTAGTGACATTTTTGAAAAAGCCATTACATACAGCCTTAGCATGCTTACAGTGCATGATGTTAAAATTGTAAAAGTACAATTGCAATAGTGTGTGTACAAAAGGAATATTTCTGTACCTTGCTGATGCTTTGTTAAGAGTACCTAGACAAACCAAACAGCATGACAATGAGAAAGCAGACTTCGAAGTCATGGGGAGTCATGGAAGTCAAAAAAATTTCCTCAGCATGTCTTGATAAACTTAGAAGTCATACAGCTTCACACCCAATTCTCCAGAAGCTGAAACATGTTATCAGTGAAGGATGGCCAGCATGACAAACTAGTTTACCACTTGATGTACAGAAGTATTTTCCCTACAGAGATTTGCTCGTGATGGAAGATGGAATCATCATGAAAGGTTCTAAAGTGGTAATTCCTTCAGCATTACAACAGGAATGTATTAAACTTTTGCATCATGGTCACCCAGGTACTGATTCTACCAAAAGAAGGGCAAGAGGCATAGTATTTTGGCCTTCAATGGAAAAAGATATAGAGAAGGAAACTCCAACATGTTCAGTTTGCAACAGTACTAAATCGCACCAGCAAAAAAACACTTCAGCTAAACCAGATTTCTGAATTACCATGGTCGACAGTTGCTACTGATATTTACGAATGGAACAACATTATTTAGTGTTAGTAGACTCCTATTGGAATGAGTTTGAAATTGACCTTTTTCCTAACTTAACGTCCACTGTCATTACGAAATTGAAGAGACATTTTTCTGTTCATAGTAGTCCGCACAAAGTTGTAGTTGACAATGGTGCACAGTTTTTACAAGTCAGCAGTTCAAGAATTTTGCTGAGTCTTTTGACTTTGTTGCTAGTAGTCCTGAGTATCCACAGATAATGGATTAGCAGCTCATGCAGTTCAGAGTGCTTGTTGTCAGTAGTATTCGCATGTTCCATCCAGTGAAGGAGAGATTGTACCGATGGTTTTCTTCACCATTCCCCGAGATAATTTGCTTTGTTCACCTGCTCAGAGATTGATGTCCAGACAGACTCAAACAACTCTTTTGATCAGTAAACCGTTATTGATACCAAATGCAAAGACCAACAGAGTGGTCAAGACTCGACTTTTGAAAAAATGCCATTGTCACAAGTTTTACTACAATAAATCCAGCAAATCTCTCAGATTATTGAGACAAGGAGAGATTGTGAGAGTGCAAACATTTAAAGGATATGACTGAGTGGGAATCATCAAAAATATTTTTGAAGAACTGAAATCTTACATCGTACAATCTGATGGAATGGTTTTCAGAAGGAACTGAAAACTCACATTACCCGTCCCTGAATCAGCGGGACGCAGCAGATTGCCTGTGCCAGAGACTCTATTTCTCAGTGACTCAACACTTGTTAGAATTCCAGAGGACAGTGTACTTCAAGTAATCCTGATGTAATCCACTTGTAAAAGAATCCCCAGAGACTGTCCCTGTTACTAAACCCAGTTAAAGTTTTTATGTGACCAGATTGGGAAGAATTTCCAGACCCATTCAGAGATGCACAGCGACTTGAACTTGAATTAATTTGTTGTTAAATGTTTGTGATATCTAGCTTGTAAAATATTTTCTTCTCCTATTGCATGTCAAACAAATCAAAGAGGGAGGATGTAGATCATTCTGTGTATTGTACCTAGTCAACCACTGTAGCTAGATAGCACGTGCATATAAGTTACTGAGCATGTGGAAGATCAGTGCCATTTTGTATAGTCAGAGTGAATCCAGGCATAAATGGTGATGCACAGATCAGTGTGTTTAACCTAATGAGCAACTCAGCTTAAGTATATGTTCCAGTTACAGCTCCTGATCTGCTTATGTACAATAAACAACTTGAACCCATCACAGTGCCTCAGTGTCTCATTTGAATGCAAGACGTGTGACATTTAGTAAGGATGGGGAAGCACTGTAAAGAAGAGTCGGGAGGAGATGAGTAGTGGAAAGTGTAGTTGCATTAGCAAGAGTTTTTGGCTCTGTAACACATCCTTAGTTTTTGATGAGTTGTTCTTATGCAATTTGGTATATGCAGGTCTAATATAAGATTATCATCCACTATCACTCCTAATACTTTGCTGTAAGAAGTGACTTCAGTGGTTGTATTATCAAGAGAGAGGAGTTTAAATTTAGTTTTTTCATGAGAAGAGGGATTTGGAGGGAAAAAGTAGTAGTTTGGTCTTTTTTTGGTAGAGCATGAGTTGAGTTACAAAGTCATTTTTCAGTGGCTGCTAAAGCTTCCTGAGTAATTTTTTGGAGGTGTACCATGTTATCAGATGTGGAAATGAGAGTGGAATCATCTGTGTTGTATTAGAGTGGCCTGTTGTGTGGAAGTGTAGTGTGTTTTGGTGAAAATGTTAGAGGAGGGGACCAAGGATAGTCCTTAATGGTACCACTGGTGATGACTGGGTGGAAGGAGAGCACAGAATGCTATTTCCCAACTGATATTTTTTGGACAGGTAGCTTTTAAACCATAGAATGGTGGGCTGAAGTTGAGACGTAGTGAGGACATTTGAAGAAGTTTGCTGTGACAAACTGTGCCAAAGGCTTTAGACAAGTCTAGAAATAAGGAGGAGATGAGTTTGCCATTATCTGTAGATCTGAAGTAGGAGATGAGTTTGCCATTATCTCTAGATCTGAAGTAGTTGTCTAGATCTGAAGAAGTTGTCTTCATTTGATCTTCAACACTGTTGGAAACTCTTGGGTTCTGCCTGATGTGATTCTCAAATTATCTGGAAATATATAGATGATTGATAAGTATATTTCTTGGCATTTTAACCTTTCATAGTTCTTCATTGTCTTAATTTTGCCTGACTGAACTATTTTATGTATTTTCTGGCATTGTTTTATGTTTCTCATCTGTCCTGAAACTTTTTCCCCCTTCTCCCCATCCTATTCTTGTAGAGTTGTTATAGTTGGTGGCTTTGCAGTTGCCCGCCCCTACTGTAAATTTGATCTGGGACACCCCTCCCAGTCTGGTGTTCACTCTACTTAATACAAAGAGAACATTTGAGAAGGCCAACCCACTTAGGGTTTTAACCTCTGCTCCTCCTTCCTCTCTCCTTGCACTTTACTAAAAAAATGCACTTTATTTTGCTTTTGCCTCTTCTTAAAAGTACTCATTTGTATCTATTCTGCTGCATTTATTACTGCTTGGTAGTCGCCTGATTAAATTGTAACTGTTATTCTAAGCCTTTTGGTTTAAGCACTTGGGCTTCAGACCACTTTTTACACTGAGGTTTGTGGTCTGCACTGTTGTGGCAGGACAGGTAGCTTACATCCTTCTAAATTGGGAATTGCTGATTGAAGGCTCAGTGTCTGTTATTGTAAAAGTGTATTAGTTCTGGTTTAAGCACTTGGGCTTCAGACCAGTTATTTTACATTAAGAAGATTTGTGGTCTGCACTCTTGTGGGAGGAGAGGTTAGATTCTGCCCTTCTGAGCTGGGAATTTCTGGTTAAAGGATTATTGACTGCTTATTTGAACTGTTTCTTTCTGAAATTGGTACGCCTTGTTTGCTGTAGCATAGACTAGATTCAGGCATGCTGAGTCTAGCTTTGTTTGTATAACTTGAGCAGTAATCCAGGCCATCTTTTTTGGAGAAGGTTCCTCTGCACCCTAGTGGCAGGAGTGAGCAGTTAGAACTTGTCTGATTGAAGACTGCTGGAACAGGGCTCAGTTTTTAGCTTTTTTACTGGTTAATTGGGTAATTTGTTTAAATCAGTTTTCTCGTTTTCTCTTGTTATATAAAAAATGCACTTTATTCATCTGCTTTTACTGTATTTGTGATGTTCATCGTGTTACCCTGCTGCAGTCATCACACTTGGGTTAACCTGTCATCAGGCGGTCCCGCAGTCAGACGGAATTCCAAAGTCTTGGTCCGGCGTCGGTTGCTGTCGCTTCTTCCCTGACGTCAGTGCGCCAGGGGTATATATAATGCATCCAACGCCATTTTCTCCAGTCTTTCTTGCCACGCGGTGCCCGAAGCAGAAGCAGTTTGCAAGTGCCAGTCGGCCGACTCCTGAGATTTTCGAAGTCGAATTTCAGATCTGAAGTCTTCAATAAAGCTAAGTACCCCGTTGGGGAAACTTTTCTTGCCTCAGACCGATGTCAGAAAAAGTTAACAATTGTATTTCTTGTGGGAAGCAAATACCTCATACTGCATACCTTGCCTAGGCCCAGACCACGACGTCACTGGTTGTCATTTTTGTGCTAGGTTTAATAAGCGTACTATAAAAAGAGGCTTTGATTTCGCATGACACTACTAAGGTAGAAAATTTAACTACACTATGCCGTTGGAGCAACCGACTACCAGCGTGCACAAAAAACACAAGGATAAGGACAGGCAGCCTAGACCCAAGCCAGACCGAGGCCTCGGCTGGTCCGTTCTCCGGTTCACCGGTCTTCAGTGAGGCTCCAACGCAGCCCCTGACTACCGCAGATCTGGAACCCGAGACCGCTTTGGAGCTTTTAATGGAGAGTACTAGGCCGACGCAGCCATTTTGTTTAGACGCTACCGACGACACTGCTGAAAAAGATGTCGGTGCTGCAGAAACACCTTCGGTTTCTGAAGGCGTCTTCAGACCGACGACGCTCACCATAAAAACGTATCCTAAGACTAAGACTCCTATTAAACCTAAAAAGACTGCACTTCAATCTCCAGTTCAAGGCCCCATGCCTAAGAAACAGATGCTCAAAATGGCTGAAGATTTGATCTCTTTAATCAGGGGTTCCCAACCCCCACCCGCAAAAGGCCTAGACAAGAGGAAGATTATGCCTCTTCTGAACAAGTGTCTATTTCCTCAGGCTCCTCTGAGGACCAAGATTACTCCTTCTCCCCTTATGAAGATTCTGATGCTGAGGTTTCTATTCCCTCAGCTTCTCCTCCTGAAGACTACTCCTTTGGGGAAACTTTACATACTATGAGGGAACATTTTCACTGGGAAGGCCAGGACTACTCTGACTCAAAGAAAAGGCTCAGAGAGTTTATTTTACTCCTCCATCACAGACCACTTGCCATCCCCCCAGTTTTAGACATTGTGGATGATGTTTACTTAGAATCCAGTTTGAACCCAGATTCTCTGCCTCCTGCTCCAGCCAAACCTGACAGATACTATAGAGTGCCTGATTCCCACAAATTTCTTTATAAAAGACCTGTTCTGATCCAGAGACTATCTCCCAGGGTCCCAAAGGGGCTAAGGCTTCTATGGCAAAAAATCCTGTACCCTCTGAAAGGGACTCCAGAGCACTAGACAGGTGGGGGAAAAAGGTGTACACCTCAGCCACTCTAGCTATGAGGGCATTAAATTGCCAATTTCACATGCTAAAATATCAGCAATTTCTAATGTCTCAGTTAAAACAAAAAATGAGCACACTCCCTCAACAGTCTGAATTGAAAGAAATGCAGGATCTGTTGCATGCAACTGAACAGGTGGGCAGACATACTTTACAATGTGGGTTTGATTCTTTGGAGGCTTCCTGCAGAGCAGCTGTCACTGGGTCTGTTATACGTAGGCATGCTTGGTTAAAGGAACAAACTCTGCCTGATCATGTTAAAGCAAAGCTTCTAGATGCTCCCTTACAGCAGGATGTTCTTTTTGGTGTTAAAGCAGAAAAAGTCTTAAAGAAAATGGAGGATAAGGCAAAATCTATGCAGACAGTCAAAGATTTCCTACAGGTACAGCCCCCTCACTTCAGCAGAAATTGGCCAACAAAAAATTGGTCCTTTCCAGCCACTGACAGACCACAGAGGGGTAAATACAGACGTCCAAGAGGCAGAGGACAACCACAAGCCCAGTACAAACCTCGCCAATGGACCACTGCAACACAGAAGGGAGGAGAAGACAAGGTCCCAAACTACCAGAAGGCAAACTCAATGACTTGCACCTCATCTGGCCAAGCAACACTCTCTTGGCAGCCCCCTTGGGAGGAAAACTCGCACTTTTTTCAGACAACTGGCACATTGTCACAAAGGACAAATGGGTCCTAGACATAATTTCATGAGGATACAGATTCCATTTTCACACCTTGCCAATGAAAAGAGGAATGCCAAACCTGACACAAAATCAATGGGCAGAGGCACAAAAACAAATTACAGCTCTCATGGACATGAGAGCCATTCAACTGGTGCCTATTCGAGAGCAAGGCCAAGGATTTTACTCAAGACTCTTTCTAGTTCCCAGAAAGGACAATGCCTGGAGACCAATTCTGGACCTTTCAATTCTAAACACCTTCTTACAAGTACCCAAATTCAAGATGCTAACACTACAGCAGCTTCTTTCCATGTTGGGCAAGAAAGCATGACTAGTAACGTTGGACCTCAAGGAGGCATACCTGCATGTCCCTATCAGACAAAGTTGCAGAAGATACCTCTGTTTCATTGCAGGTTCAACCCATTACCAATTCTCTGCACTGCCCTTTGGCTTATCTACTGCGCCCAGGGTCTTAACAAAATGCCTGGCACCAGTAATTGCATACTGCAGACAAAGAAGAATTCAAATATACCCATACCTGGACGACTGCCTCATCCAAGCAGAAAGCAAGGACATCCTCTTACAACATCTGGCTTTTGTAAAACATCTTCTAAGTTGCCTGGGGTACACAGTAAACGAAAAGAAATCAAAACTAGTACCCTCACAAAATATGACATTCCTGGGTACCAGCTTGAATACAATGGCCCAGAAGGCTTATCTGACGCCAGACAAACAACTACAACTGACTCAATATTTCAAAACAATGGCAACAAAGACCCAACTACCTGCAAGAAAAATTCTGCAGGCCTTGGGCTTCATGGCATCTTGCATACTACTAATACCATTTGCAAAGCTGCATATGAGGAAATTACAGTGGTACCTAAAAAGCGTATGGTCTCAACACAGCCACAGCTTGGACACAATGATATCTCTCATTCCCTGCCTACAACAGGAGTTTCTATGGTGGTCACAGGCATGTCACCTCAACAAGGGTCAGCCTTTCACCTTGCCCCCAGCCAGGCAAACTATGACAACAGATGCATCGGACTACGCCTGGGGGCACACATGGCAGGACAGTGCGTTCAAGGCGTATGGACTGCAGATCAAAGGAATCTGCACATCAATCAAAAAGAGATGCTAGCTGTACAGAATGCTCTGACAGCCTTCAAGAATCTGTTGCATCCAGGACAACTTACAATAAGGACGGACAACACCACAGTAATGTGGTACATAAACAAATAAGGGGGTACACACTCCTACCCTCTATGCCAGCAAGCAATGACCTTGTGGAACACAGCTCTGGCTTATCAAGTTCTTACAAGCTCAATTCCTGCCAGGAAAAGAACACATTGGCAGACGACCTCAGCAGAAACATCATGGATCCCCACGAGTGGAAACTGGATCCACAAGTATTTGCAATGATAACTCAAAAATGGGGCCTTCCAGACATAGACCTGGTTGCCAGTCCTCAAAACTATCAACTAACAAAATTTTGTACAAGGACACTTCACCATCAAGCTTGGAAAGTGGACGCACTCTCATTCATTTGGAAAATCCTGACAGTATATGCCTTCCCTCCATTGCCTCTCCTCACAAAGGTGCTTCTGAAAGTCAGAAAGGAGAGACCACGACTGATACTCATAGCCCTAGACTGGCCACGCCAGCACTGGTACCCACTATTGAGGAATATGGCCCAGGGCCCACCTTGGATTTTACCACAAATTGCCCATTTGCTCACACAGCAAAACAACCAGTTTCTTCACAGCCAGCTCAAAACCTTAAATCTGGTTGCATGGCAAATCACCTAAGCATCCAGCCAGCTCCTCTTTCCCAAGCAGTTATGGATGTCATTCTGGAAGCTAGGAAGCCCAGCACCAGGAAGGCCTATTCGGACAAATGGAAAAGGTTTTGTGCCTGGAACCAAGCTAAGGGCCAAAACACACTTCAACCTCACATGCCACACATTCTACAGTATTTAACTGAGATGTTGCACAAAGGACTTTCTTTTTCTTCCATTAAAATCCATGCATCAGCTATTTCAACCCACTACAACACGGATCCACCCTTATTTTCGCATCCACTTCTAAGGCAGTTCCTCAGAGGGGCAAAAAACATTGGGCCCCCCAGGAGAGCACCTACACGAACGTGGGACCTCAGTTTTGTTCTGGAAAAACTTACACTACCTCCCTTTGAACCAGCTTTCTCTGCAGAGCTACAGTTTCTATCATGGACGACTGCCCTGCTGCTAGCAATAACTACAGCTAGAAGAGTCTCAGAGCTGCAGGCACTAATGGCAGTGGAACCTTTTCTCATTTTCCATCAAGACAGAGTTTCTCTACGAACTAATCCTTCCTTCATGCCTAAGGTGGTTTCCAGTGTGGCTTTAAATCAAACCATCCACTTACCCACCTTCTTCCCAAATCCACAGAACAAAGGAGAAAGACTCCTGCATTCCTTGGACATTTACAGGCAACTTCGTTACTACTTGGATAAAACTAAGGCTTTCAGAAAATCTGACCAGCCCTTTGTATCCTATGCTACAGCTTCACAAGGGAAGGCTATATCAAAACAAACCATTTCCAAATGGATAGGACATTGCATTAGTTTTTGCTATACCCATCATGGAAAACCAGTTCCTGCTACCATTAGGCCCCACTCTACCAGGGCAACAGCTACATCTACAGCCTTCCTCAGGGGGGTTCCAACCAAGGAGATTTTGGAAGCTGCAACTTGGAGTTCAGTACACACCTTTACCAAATACTATCACATACCACTTTACTCTAAGACTAGAGCTGGCTTCGCCTCTGCAGTTCTGCAGGGCCTTCTAGCCTCCTCTAACCCTCTATAACTCCTCCACCCATCCTTAGCTTTGGGATTCTACCCAAGTGTGATGACTGCAGCAGGGTAACACGATGAACATAGTACAGTTTTATACCTACCATAAATGTAGATGTTCAAGTGTACACCCTGCTGCAGTCCAAGTTACCCTCCCTCCGTCCCCTCTGATCTAACTGGCTAAATCTCTACAATACCTTCCTGATGTATTTGCTTACAGCTGGAGGGATTTTGTGTTTGTGCAAAAATTACTTAATTTAGTACTAATTACTGACCACCTTTTTGGGGGCACCCGACATCTGGGGCAAGAAAAACTGAAGAAAATGGCGTCAGATGCATTATATATACCCCTGGCGCACTGACGTCAGGGAAGAAGCGACAGCAACCGACGCCAGACCAAGACTTTGGAATTCCGGCCAACTGCGGGACCGCCTGATGACAGGATAACCCAAGTGTGATGACTGCAGGAGGGTGTACACTCGAACATCTACATTTATGGTAGGTACAAAACTGTACTTTTCTTCCTACTTTATTGCATTTATTCTGCTGCATTTATTAATGCTGGTTAATAGCCTGATTAAATTGTAACTGTTATTCTAAGCCTTTGGTTGAAGCACTTGGGCTTCAGTCCAGTTGTTTTACATTAAGAAGGTTTGTAGTCTGCACTGTTGTGGCGGGACAGGTAGCTTACATACTCCTAAGTTGGGAGTTGCTGATTGAAGGCTTAGTGTCTATTATTCTAAGAGTGTATTAGTTCTGGTTTAAGCACTTGGGCTTCAGGCCAGTTATTTACATTAAGAAGGTGTGGTCTGCACTCTTGTGGGAGGAGAGGGTAGATTCTGCCCTTCTGAGATGGGAGTTTCTGGTTAATGGCTTGTTGTGCCTGCTTATTTGAACCGTTTCTTTTTGAAATTGGTACACCTTGTTTGCTGTAGCATAGACTAAATTCAGACCTGCTGAATCTAGCTTTGTTTGTAAAACTTGAGCACTAATCCAGCCCATCTTTTTTTGGAGAAAGTTCTGCACCCAATGGCAAGAGTGTGCCGTTAGAACTTGTCTGATCGAAGACTGCTGGAACGGGTCTCAGTTTTTAACTTTTTGTTGGTTAATTTGCTTAAATCACTTTGTTCATTTGCTACTGTTTTATATTAAAAAAAATACACGTTATGCATTGCCGCTTAGCTAGGATTAAACTATTCCTGGCACCTTAGTCTGCTCTTCCAATTTCCCCTTAGAACTAGCCTTGTTTTTTAGTTTTAGCACTCAAATCTGTTTCTTTGAGCTCAGCACTTGTTCAAAACTCGTTGTAAGCACTAAATAAGCTACAAATTACTACAGCACTCAACTTTCCTCACTTGTCTAGAGGAAAACAGTTTTTAGTACTTAATAAATAAGCACCTATCCAGGCATGTCCAAGGGTCAGCTCCCGGTGTTTTCTCCTGTCTACTGGATGAATCTGGGAATCTTGGGACAATGCAGCAATGGCCTCATGTGCACAGACAACCCTCTCCTCCTACCACCCAACACTACAACCTGTGAGAGATGCACAAACTGGAAGCAAAGCTCTTTTCACCCAAGACTGGACTAGACAGTCAAGAGGAGAAGGTAAACACTTGCACCACACCACACTCCTCACATAGTCCCTCAAAACCTACACCACCAAAACACACACATAGCAACACAAAACACACACCTTAATTTGCAGAGGCTCTAAATAAAAATCTGCTCAAGCAACAGAGACCTCCAAAGCAGAAATGCAAGCAACCTCCACCCCCCAACTCAACCCAAATGTCATAGCCCGCAGACTCAGTGTGCCACTCAACCACAGCCAATAAGGCAAAACAATGTACCCAACACACTAGTCATAGGTGACTCTCTAGTCAGGCACATTGATATCCCACTCACCAGGCTAAACAAGGAGAAGGTTACTCTCAGCTGCCTGTCAGGTGCCAGGATCCGCCACATAACCCACGCGCTCAGGTCACTCCACAACAAGTACAAATATGACTCTGTCATTGTCCATGTTGGTGTGAACAACCTGAGATGTACCTCCCTGGACTACATGAAAAGAGACATGGAAGAGCTCTTCGATCTTGTAGCCCAGGCAGGTATGACCTTGCCCTGAGTAGCATTCTGCCATCACCCAGAATGATGCTGCAGTACAAGGACAAAATGATTGACTTCAACTGGCTAAGCTTCTGGTGCCATTCTAAAGGGATCCAGTATCTGTCTGCCTGGGATGGCATGGCCGATAGACCACGATGCTTTGCCAGAGATGGCCTGCACCTGTCACCCCTGGGATTCTGGATACTCGCTAAGGTTCTTGCCACCCCTATAGTGCCTTTTGTAGGCAAGGTTCAAATGACAAATTCACCACCGTAACAGGAACAGGCAAGCAAAAACTGAGGGTGATGCTACTCAATGCTAGAAGTCTAAATCTCAAAATGCAGTCACTCGAGGCGCTCCTTAAAATGGAGAACATCGATATCTGTGCAGTGACTGAGACCTGGTTCAAGGCTCCAGAGAGCACCCCTGCACTACCAGGCTATAACTCATACCACATTTTTCGGCCATGTAACCTGGACCGGAGCACCAAAGGTGGAGGTGTGTCCATATTCATTAAGGATATCCACACCTCCAGGCTAGTTGCTCAGCATAATGCAGCCAAGGTTATCCAAGGGCAACTAACTCTGGGCAAAACTGCAATCCAAATTGTAGCTTGCTGAGATCACCCACCATGCCCCAGGATTCCCACTCCTCTTTTCTTGATGTACTGGAAAATGTTGGGGTTCAACCAAGCACCCTAATAATGGGCGATTTCAACTACCCCACCATTAACTGGGAAAACTACTCGTGTACCAACTCCTTTGCTCAACGCTTTCTGGAATTCATAAACTCCAGTGCTCTGGATCAACTTATCCACACCCGCACCAGGGCCAGCAATATCCTAGATCTAGTCATTACCAACATGAGTGACCGGTGTTCCACACCTGAAGTCAATGCCTCATTGGTCCGATCCGACCATAAGCTAATTACCGTAGATATCCACATCCTGCCCCCACCCCCCATTAAGGAAACCGTGGTAAAAAATTTCTCCAAAGCCTACTTCATGCTTCTTAAGACAGAAGTGGCGAACTTCATGACACCCATGCAGATGGACAATACAGTTACGACTACTGAATCCTACACAATTGCACTTTATAAGCACTTACATGATTGCATGGATCGTGCTGTCCTAAACAGAACCAAGATGTTATCCTCCAAAAGAAAGGAAGCCAATCTGGTGGTCCCCTGTCATAAACAAACTGTACAACAGAAGGAAGAAACTGTTGTAAAAGAGTAAAATCTCATAAGTGGAGGAGCTCCCTGGTAAGCCTCACTAAGAAGCTGCGATCCCTGATAAAATCTTCCAAAGCTAGCAATGAAAACAAAATCGCCACTGATTCTAAAGACAACCACAAAGCATGCTTATAGCTATGTCAAGAATCTCAATGGCAACACTCAGATCTGCTCTGAGTTACAGCACAATGGCACTAAATATACAGACCCAACTGATATTGCCAACATCCTGGCAGATAGGTTCAGTGTTAACTTTACCCCCCTCTCACCCCCTAAAGAGCCCATCTCTATACCGGAAGAATGCAAAGTTCCTGTAATCATGGCTGCATAGGTAAAAAACACACTCTCCAAAGCCAAGAACACAGCATCCATGGGACGAGACAACATCCCAGGCTGCATTCTACATGAACTACAGAACGAACTGGCACCCCACCTAAGTACCATGTTCAGTCATAGCCTCACCTCAGGCTTTTTGCCTGTTGATTGTTGCACAGCGACGGTTATCCCACTCCACAAGGGGTGAGCCACCACAGACCCCGGGAGCTACCACTCCATTAGCCTGACGAGCCTAGTCTGCAAGGCCATGGAACGTATCATCATGGAACTTATAAACAAAGACATTGGTAATCTCCAAACTCTGGACCCCACCCAATTCGGGTTTGAAAAAGGCAGATCATGTCTCCTAAACCTGATAGACTTCTTTGAAGCAGTCACCAAAGCCGTAGACAAGGGTAAGGTGGTTCACCCAGCCTATCTAGATCTTGCCAAGGCTTTTGACACCATCCCCCACTCTGGAATTCTAGATAAACTCACTAAACTAGGTATAAATCCCTATGTCCCAAGATGGGTTGCCAGCTGGCTCACTGACAGAACCCACACTATGAAAGTAGCAGATTCCAAATCCGACTTCAGACCAGTGACAAGTGGAGTACCACAGGGTTCAGTCCTGGGTCCTCTCCTGTTTGGTATCTACTACTCTGAAGTACAGGCTAACACAGAATGACTTTGGCTAACAGAGTTCGCAGATGACTGCAAACTAGGAGCCATAATCAAAACTCCTAACAATGTGGACATCCTGCAAAAGGGCCTTGCTGAGACAGATTCCTGGTGTCAAAGCCATGGCCTCAAGCTCAATGCAAAAAGTGCATCGTCATTCCTTTTGGTAAAAACTCAGTACCCATGAACTACCACATAGGTGGTAGTCTACTTAACACTGAAAGTGTGATGAGACCTTGGGACACAGGTGGACAGTAGTCTCTCCTTTGATAATCACATCGCCACAGTAGTCAGGAAATCCTTCTACTTGGCACACCTCATCATAAAAGGTTTCTCATCCAGAAAAAAACAAGTCATTGTTCCCCTCTACTCATCACTCATTTGACCCATTCTATAGAGTACAATGCCCCATTTGGTATGTACCTCACAAGACATCTACAACTGGAAAGGCCGCAGAAATACCTCACAAAGAGGATTACCGCCCTCAAACAGATGCCCTACACAGACCGTCTCAAAAAAATTCCAGCTTTACTCTGTCGCATATTGCCTACTCAGAGGTGATCTCTGCCTAACATACAAAGCTATGTCAAACCCATAGCTGTTGGACATGCTCCACTTAAAGGAATCCCAATCCCTCTGAGCTACACGCTCTAGGGACCTAAACCTTGTCACCACAATAAACAGAACATGCCGGAGGGATAGATTCCTGTCCCAGAGACTTCCCATACTTTGGAGTAAACTACCTATCTATATCAAACAAAGCTCCTCATTAGCACTCTTCAAGAAAAATCTTGATGATTGGATGGGAAATAGGAAATTCACCCCGGGGATCACCTCTGTGGCTCTGCTTGACAGTGGCACAGGAAAGTAATTTTCTTGGGTGGCAAAAGCCAGGGTACCTTTTTGGCTGGGCTTGTATAGGCCCCAGGGCCGATAGCCTATTACCTACCTATGAGCCTATGAACCTATGAACGCTTTCAGGGTCCCTTGCATCCTTTTGTTCAGGAATTTTTTTCTGGTTGTGATAAAGTCCTTTTGGGTCAGGTGTGAGTAATTGATTGGGCAGCAGACTCGATCGGAAGGAAGGAAGGAAGGAGACATGGGCATTATGGGTAAGCGGAGGAGCTTTGAGCTTGGATCAGATGCTGGATATGTGGCTGAGTCGGATCCAATATGGGTCTGTGAACCCACAGGTTGAAGACAAATGAAGAATAACTACTCAAATGGAACGTTATGGTGAGTGCATAACTTCTTTTTTTATTGACAGTATCTGTATAGATTAGAAGGGCGGTGCTAGTACTATGGGAGGGATGGAAGCCATGTTGTGTAGGGGTAGGAGTTCTTCCTTCAGGAGATAGTCTAGCAATTGTTTTTGAATACATTTTTTCAAATATTTTGGCAAGAGGAGATAAGATTGCTATCGTATCTGTTGAAGTCTCTCCTTTGTGCAGAGGGATAATGTGTGACTTTTTCCAGAGAGAGGGAATGTGGGATTCCTGGATTGACCTATTTATAAGGCTTGAGACAGGATAAGCAATGCTGTTGGGTGCTGTTTTTAGGTAGTTGCTTGGAAAGTCACCAGCTGAAGAGCAGTATGGGTTAAGTTTAAGAGTAGTTTTATGTAGGATGTGTGCATAAGTTTGAAGGTGAAAGTGGATGTGGTGATACGTGGCTTTTGGGTAGGGTTGGGATTAGATGTTGAGGAATCCTTGGTTAGAGATGCTGTAGTAGCTATAAAATAAGAGTTGAACTTTTTTGCAGGTTCTACTGATGAGTTATCAGGAGAGGGGTTTGGGTTGAATTTTTGTCCGGGTTGTAAGATTTCTTTAATGGATGTCCAAAATTTTTTAGGGTTGTGTGTTAGTATTATTTTGAAAGTTGTTATGATATTGTTTTTATCTTCAATTCATTGCTTTTTTAGTACGATTGTGAAGCATTCTAAAGTTTTCAAGATATTGAGGTGGTGTATATTTTTGCCATTCTTTCCATGCTGTTTCTCTATCGTGTTCATAGGTAGTTACTAGGCTATCGGCCCAAGGGCCTAAGTAAGCTTAGCCAACAAGCTTCCCTGGCTTACGCCACCCAAGAAAGTTATTTTCCTGTGCCCCTGTCGAGCAGAGCTACAGAAGTGATCCCTGGGGTGTATTTCCTATTTCCCATCCACTCATCAAGATTTTTCTTGGAGTGCTAATGAGGAAATTTGCTTGACATCGATGGGTATCTTGTTCCAGAGTATGGGAAGTCTCTGGGATAGGACTCTATCCCTCCAGCATGTCCTGTTTATTGTGGTGACAAGGTTTAGGTCCCTAGACCATGTAGCTCAGAGGGATTGGGATTTCTTTAGGTGTAGCATGTCCAACAGCTCTGGGTTTGACATAGCTTTATATGTTAGGCAGAGATCACCTCTGATTAGGCGCTATGTTATGGAGTAAAGCTAGAGTTTTTTTAGACTGTCAGTGTAGGGCATCTGTTTGAGGCCAGTAATCCTCTTTGTGAGGTACCTCTGTGGCCTTTCCAGCTGCTGCAGATGTCTTGTGAGGTATATTCCAAAAGGGGCGTTGTACTCTATAATGAGTCTGAGTGTAGAGTAGAGGAGAAGAATGAGCTCTCTTTTCCCTGGATGAGAACCCTTTTGTGATGAGGTGTGCCACGTAGAAGGATTTCCTGACTACTGTGGTGATGTGATTATCAAAGGAGAGACTAGTGTCCACCTGGGTCCCAAGGTCTCTTATCACACATTCTGTGTTAAGTAGACTGCCACCAATGTGTTAGTTCATGGGTACAGAGTTTTTACCAAAGAGGATGACAATGTACTTTTTGGCACTGAGCATGAGGCCATTGCTCTGACACTGGGCATCTGTCTCAGTGAGGCCCTTCTGTAGGATGTCCACATCATTTAGGGACTATACTGTGGCTCATAGTTTGTAGTCATCTGTGAACTTCGTTAGCCAAAGGTCTTCTGTGTTAGCCTGTACTTCAGAGTAGATGCCAAACAGGGGAGGTCCCAGGACTGAACCCTGTGGTACTCCACTTGTCACTGGTTTGAAGTCAGATTTGGAGTCTGCAACTTTCACAGTGTGGGTTCTGTCAGTGAGCCAGTTGGCAACCCATCTTGGGACATAGGGATTTATATTTAGTTTAGTGAGTTTAGCTATAATTCCGGAATGGGGGATGGTGTTGAAAGCCTTGGCGAGGTCAAGATAGGCTGTGTGAACCACCTTACCCTCATCTACGGCTTTGGTGACTGCCTCAAAGAAGTCGATCAGGTTCAGGAGGCATGATCTGCCTTTCACAAACCTGAACTGGGTGGGGTCCAGAGTTTGGAGGTTACCAATGTCTTTGTTTGAGTTCCATGGCCTTACAGCCCAGGCTCGTCAGGCTAATAGGGCGATAGTTCCTGGGGTCAGTGGTGGCTCCCCCTTTGTGGAGTGAGAACTGTTGCTGTGCACCATTCAGTGGGCACAAAGCCTGACATGAGGCTATGATTGAACATGGTGCTTGGGTGGGGAGCCAGTTTGTTCTGAAGTACATGTAAAACGCAGCCTGGGATGTTGTCCGGTCCCATGGAAGCTGTGTTTTTGGCTTCAGAGAGTGCAGCTTTTACCTGAGTAATTGTGAGTACAGGGACTCTGCATTTTTCATGTATAGATATGGGCCCTTTAGGGAGTGAGAGGGGGGTAACGTTAGCACTAAACCTGTTTGCCAGGATGTCGACCGTATCAGTTGGTTCTGTAATTTTCATGCCGTTGTGCTGTAACGCAGAGTAGATCTGGGTGTTGCCATTGAGATTCTTGACATAGCTATAGATTGCTTTGTGGTTGTCCCTAGAATCAGTGGCAATTTTGTTTTCATAGCTAGCTTTGGAGGATCTTGTAAGGAATCTCGGCTTCTTACTGAGGCTGACCAGGGAGCTCTTCCACTCATGGGATTTTACTCTCTTTTGCAACAGTTTCTTGCCTCTGTTGTAGAGTTTGTTTATGGCAGGGGACCACCAGATTGGCTTCCTGTTTTGGGGGATAGCGTCTTGGTTCTGTTTAGGATAGCACGATCCATGCACTCGTGTAAGTGCTTGTAGAGTGCATTTGTGTAGGATTCAGCAGTCGTAACTGTATCGTCCATCAGCATGGGTGTCATGAGGTTCGCCAGTTCTGTCTTAAGAAGCATGAAGTTGGCTTTGGAGAAATTTGTTACCATGGTTTCCTTAATGGGGGTGGGGTGGGGTGGGATGTGGATATCTATGATGATTAGCTTATGGTCTGATCTGACCAACGAGGAGTTGACTTCAGGTGTGGAATACTGGTCACTCATGTTGGTAATGACTAGGTCTAGGATATTGTTGCCCCTGGTGGGTGCGTGGATAAGTTGATCCAGGGCATTGGAATTTATGAATTCCAGAAAGTGTTGAGCGAAGGAGTTGGTACACGAGTAGTTTTCCCAATTAATGGTGGGGTAGTTGAAATCGCTCATTAGTAGGGTGTTTGGTTGAACTCTAATATTTTGCAGTATATCAAGAAAAGAGGAGTGGGAATCCTGGGGTATGGTGGGGGTTCTGTAGCAAGCTACAATTTGGATTGCAGTTTTGCCCAGAGTTATTTGCACTTGGATAACCTCAGATGCATTATGCTGAGCAGCTATCCTGGAGGTGTGGATATACTTAATGAATATGAACACACCTCCACCTTTGGTGTTCCGGTCCAGGTTAGATGGCCAAAAAAGTGTGGTATGAGTTATAGCTGGGTAATGCAGGGGTGCTCTCTTGAGCCTTGAACCAGGTCTCAGTCACTGCACAGATATAGATGTTTTCCATTTTAAGGAGTGCCTCGAGGGAGTGCATTTTGAGACTTAGACTTCTAGCATTGAGTAGCATTACCCTCAGTTTTTGCTTGCTTGTTTCTGTTATGGTGGTGAATTTCTAATTTCAACCTTGCCTAAAAAAGGCACTATAGGGGCGGCAAGAGCCTTAGCCAGTATCCGGAATCCCAGAGGTGACAGGTGCAGGCTATCTCTGGCAAAGCATCGTAGTCTGTTGACCATGTTGTCCCAGGCAGACAGATACTGGAGCCCCTTAGAATGACACCAGAAGCTTAGCCAATTGTTGAAGTCAATCATTTTGTCCTTGTACTGTGGTATCATTCTGGGCGATGGCAGGATGCTACTTAGGGCTAGGGTCGTACCTGCCTGGGCTACAAGATTGGAGAGTTCTTCTATGTCTCTCTTCATATAGTCCAGGGAGGTACGTCTCAGGTCATTCACACGGACGTGAACAATGACGCAGGCATATATGTACTTGCTGTGGAGTGACCTGAGTGCATGGGTTATGTGGCAGATCCTGGCACCTGACAGCTGACAGTAACCTTCTCCTTGTGTAGCCTGGTGAATGGTACATCAGTATGCCTGACCTATAGAGTCACCTATGACTAGTGTGTTGGGTATGTTGTTTTGCCTTATGGGTTGTGGTTGAATGGCACACTGAGTCTGTGGGCTATGTGTAATTTGGGTTGTGTTGGGGGTGGAGGTTTCTTGCGTTTCTGCTTTGGAGGTCTCTTGCTTTAGCAGATTATTATTGAGAGCTTCCACAAATGTTTTTGTGTTTCTGTGTGTGGATTTTGGTGGTGTAGGTTTAGTGGGACTATGTGATGAGTGTGGTGCAAGTGTTTACCTTCTCCTCTTGACTGTCAGGTTCTGTCTTGGTTGGAGAGAGCTTTGCCTCCAGTTTGGTTAGATAAGTGCATCTCTCACAGGTTGTAGTGTTGGGTGGTAGGAGGGAGAGGGTTGTCTGTGTACATGAGGCAATTGCTACATTACCCCAAGATTCATCAGATAGAGAGGAGAGGACACTGGGAGCTGACCCTTTAACATGACTGAATAAAAAACTGTTTCCCTCTAGACAAGTGAGGAAAGTGAGTACAAGAGCTGTTTTTCTCTAAGCAAGCGAGGAAAGTAAGTACAGAAACTGTTTTCCTCTAGGTAATGAGGAAGGTTGAGTGCTGTAGTAATTTGTAGCTTAATTAGTGCTTACTACAAGTTCTGAACAAGTGCTAAAACTAAGAATCTATATCTGAACTAGACTAGTTACAGGAAATAAATAAGCCTTCTACTCTTTTTAGTTAGCCAAATTGCATAATTTATTTTCAGTCTCTCCCTTCTAGGAGGTGCAAGGCTGTTTTGGATATGTAGAAAAGTTGTATTGAATTCAGTTACAGCATTGTCTAAGGGGAGGATTTTTAGGGAGCTCCAGTTGATAGGTGACAGTGTAGTAATGAACATTTCTGGATTAAATTTGGAAAGGTTACGTGTTTTTTAAATATGCTATTTAACTGAATGTGTGAGATCCTACTCATATAGATTGGGACATGATCACAGAGAGAGTCTGACATTGTACCTGTGGTATAGTATTTGCTAGGGTCTGATAATAGGATCCAGTCTAATAGAGAATTTGATGTCTTGCTATAATGTGTGGGGCTATTAATTAGTAGTGTGAAACCATATAAGTTCATGCTAGATGTAGGGAGGCTAAGAGTTTGTCTAACCAATTGACATTCACATCACCTAGTAATATTTTTGTTGTGAAAATGTTCAATATGCAATGTAGGATATCTTCCAGTTTAGCTGTATTGTTGCCCGGAGGGATATAAAGGACAGTAATGCATATTTGTTTATAATTGTTTATTTTGAGGAAAGGAATAAGAAGCTCTGCTGAACTGAATTTTTGTGTTGGTTTGCTATAAGGGGAGATATGGTGGGTATTGGGAACTATTAAAGCAATACCACCTTGTTTCCCTGTATATGGTTATTGCAGATGATGGTATAGCCAAGGAGGTATAACTTCAGAGTAGTTTATGCTGGGCTTCCAAATTTCAGTTACACAAGAACATCAGATTTATGTTGGGTAATGAAGGCATGTAGTTCACTGTTTAAGAATTTCTTATACTTCTAGTATTTATTGCAGAAAAAAATAGATTACCAGGGTTGGGGATTGGCTGTTGTTTCGTTACAAAAGTATGTGTAGCAGAGTTATCTTTGTGTTCATTGTGATGAGGAGGGCCAGGATTATGCTGAAAATATCTCCTCCTAGAGGGATTTTAGTATGTTGTGGAATAATACACACTTGTTTTTTGGAGAGGAGTTTTGCACTTAATTTTAGTTTAGTTTGAGTTGAAGGCAATTAATTATCCTATATTTATAGTAAAGGGGAGGTGCAATATTAAATAGATTTTGTACAGTGTGTGGAGAGTGTGAAAAAGAAGTAGGGATAGATGGTTGTGACAGAGTTGTAGAGATATTGTGATATATTATTGAGTCATGTTAGGATGACAGATGGCCTAGTAGGAGGAGAAGAATAGAGGATAAACTAGAGTTGCATAATTAGTTACAGGGATCTGTATTTTATAGATGCCAGATATTGGGGAAGTATCGCTAAATAAGTGAACAAGAAGTTGCAGGACAGTAGTAGATTCAGTGATGGTGGATTCTGAAGGGCAAAAAGAGTTGTAAAGTGCTCTACTGTTTAAAAAAAAAAAAAAAAAAAAAAAAAAAAAGACTTTTGTGGACTGTTAACTGGAAAGAGGCATCATTTTTGACTTGACCATGGAACAGACTACCGGGTCCATGGTTGTTCTTACTTCCAGCTACTAAAAAGAAAAAGTTAAACAAACAGCCTTTGCCACCACAGCAGGCTAGCAATTTACCTCAGTTGCAGGTGGGTGAGTCTGCTGTGGCTATTTGTTGCACCTTAGACTCTCTGGTGTAGCGCCTACAGCCGCTATGAAATGAGGGTTAGCCATGTCCTCTACAGCTGTTGGAGTCCTCTCAGAGGGCAAGGGAGAGACGCTCTTATTGGTCCAGACTGAGGGAACATGCAAGTTTTCCCCTGTTGTGTTAGAATGCTATGCCCATTCCTGGGGAAGTAGCTGCTGTCATTAGTATCCTGTCAAAAAGAAACAGAAAACAAACTGTATTTACTTCTCATGTCTTTTTAGATAAGGAATAATTTACTGGGTATGGCCAGGGGTTTAATTCAGGCACTTGCTCCTCCTTGTAAAGTAGTCTCTGGTGAAAGGAGGAGGGTTTCTTTTCCGAGAGATTCACAATTCTGAATCTGAATAGGAACATTCAGACACAGATGCAGGGCTTTTTCCTCAGATTTCTGATTCAGACTCGGAGGAGAGCTCAGTGTCTGATTCTGTGTGCAAGGGTGCCCGCAGGCAGGTGCAAGGGGGTGCACTTGCACCCCCCTGGAATCTGCTGACTAGTTAATCTTTTCATTTAAAATTACAAAAAAGTTTTTTGGGCGTTCTTCTTTAAGAACGCCCTTCAAGTCCAGGCACATATGCTGACATCATCGCGCGGTGCACAGTTTGCGAGCGGGAACTGAAACAGACGGTTTCAGGTTTTGAAATGGGTTTACTTTACCTGCGACTCGGACCTAACAGACGGGACGCTTGTCAGAGTGAGTAAGGTGTGTGTGTGCTTATGATATGATCATGGTTCATTTTTACTGAATCTAACTTCTATGAATAATCACAAATCACTGAAATGGGCGTACAGAAAACACAAGTCATTGAAAACTCATTTTGCATTGTCACATTTATAGAACACTTCATTAGAGCAAATGGAACTTCTTAAAAAGCCCTTTGCCTATGTGTGGGGGGGGGGGGTGTTGTTGCCATTCTCTCTTTACTTAAATATACCAACTCTATGGTTGTGTAACCATTGATAAGAGAATAAATACCCACAGTGAATCATGAAATGCAAACTGCACTGAAAGTGAATGTTAATAAACTTCTGGAATTTCCTAAGAATTGTGACTCAATGAAATGCAGTTTCAGAGAAATGAGTTTTTTATTGAATTTTTATCAGTGATTTGTGATTCAAATAAATGAGATTTAGTGAAATGTATTCCTGACTCTCTCTCACACACACACACACACACACACACTGGCATATACATGCTGCCATTTTCTGACATGTACATTGTTAAACTTTCTTTGTTCTGCAACACATTGATGTTTATTACAGTGAGGCATGTAGCTTATCAACCATGTGCAGCTCATTTTGGTGTCAGCAGTATAAGTCAATGTTTGTGTTGCAGTCAGTTATACTGCTAGTGGTTTACAGCATGTGTTATATGTTCCCTGCAGTACTGTACACACAGGGTTGAGGGAATTTGCCTTTTTTTCCAAACAATGTGCAATAACAGAATATTTAAACTAGTTGGGTGTGGTCAGAAGGTTGCAGGAGGCTTGCCTATCTTTTTTTTTGTTTTGTTTTTTTTGTTTTTTTTGTCTGTGTTTCATTTAGATGTATGTAGTAGCAGAATATATGGCATTTCCAATAGAAAGCTTTCTTAAGAAATTATTAAAACAGACTACACTTACTGCTTTCGGGACTTGCTTTTGTTTTTGTCTGGATAAAAGAGAATATTGTCCAGGTCGTTTATATCTATGGCGAGGAAATTGAGATTCTCTCTTCTTTCTGTGAATCTGAATTTTAAGCTTAGATTATTAAAAAAGAATTCATTGGTAAAAAAAATAAAAATGCCAATTATTACTATATTTTCATGTGTGACATTCAGTAAAAGAACTTATAATTTGTAAGTTCAGAATTTAGCATAAAGTACTTTTTCTTGTTAATAGCTTAACTTTCCCTCGTACTTGTTCAGTTCCTCAGAAAATCTGTGGTTTCTGTATTTTTGTGTCCTTGCAAAGCCAGTAGTGCATTGATGCAGCGGTATCATTGTTGCCTGACAGCTACATGTTCTCTGGTTTGATTCTTGACTGGGGTGCCTTACCTTCTATGTGGAGTCTGTATGCCCTCACTGTTTTTGTTTCCTCCCATCTTACAAAGACGTGTCTGTCTGGAGTGTTTCTCCCTGGGCCTCTGCTAAAAATTAGCTTTTGTTCCAAGTCAGACTTTCCTGGTTAACAAATGTTAAAAATGACATGTATTTAAATATCGGACTTCATATTATTCAGAAAGTGCATGGTAACACAAAAGCTTTTATTCTAGCAATTTTCTAAGTGTATAAGATGAATATTTGAAATTTGTCCCTATTTCTGGGACTGTATTCCCCCATTTTTGGCTTCATCCAGGTTTTGTGCTAAGGTTGAGAGCTATGGTAAGAACTGAATATGTTTGGGGGCTATATCCCCCCATTACTGGCTTTGCCCGGGTGTTTTTTGCTAAGAGGTTGAGAGCTATGGTGAGGACTGAATTCACTGAATGTTTGGGGGCTGTATTCACCCATTATTGGCTTTGTTCAGGTGTTTTGTGCTAAGAGGTTGACAGCTGTGCTATGGTGAGAACTGAATTCACTAAATGGTAGCCATTTAAGTTTCCGTCTTCCTCTTTCACAAAACAGCTGATTTGGCATAGTGGTATGTTGCTCTGACTGTTTTGCATAGGGTCCCCTGGGTTCAAGACGTGGCAGTGAAATGCATGGTGGTAACGCAGCATTTTATTCTAGCAACTTTCCAACATATTATACAAGCAATGTTTAAAATGTGTCCCTGGTTTTTGGCCATTTCTCTCCCCCCAATAAATTTTGGCTTTTTCCAGATTTCTTGTGCTGCAAAGTTCAGAGATACAGCTGAGTGTCGAGTAGATTTTACAAGGAGCTGAGAGCTGCAGGGGAACACAGGTTTAGTGCTGCTTATGCTTGGTCTGCTTGCATTGTTAATAGCACAACAGGTAGTGCACTTGCTTTTGATGCTGAAGGCTGTGGGTTCTACTCCCACAGTAGGTAGATGCATTGCTGATACTGTACTGTGTTGTAAAGAGAGTGGATACTGCAGTCCTTTTTGGCAAAGATACCTAGTAACTATGAACCTGTTATCAGTTTGCTATCCATTCCCTATTGCGGTATTACTAGCTTATCATTTTTTTAATGCATGCAGCATAGGCAATTTATTCTTCAAGGGCAACAGGCACTTTATTGTAGATGAAACAATGACATATAAAGTTGTTTGCTAGCAGCAACCTTTTTATTAGTTACAGATTTCTTTAATGTGGATTTTACTACTTCAGAGATTGTGCATATTTACATACTGGTGGACTGTAGAAGGTTGAGTAGACTTTTTATGATGGAAATGTTCTGAATTGGGCAGTTTTGTCATTGATGTATGCATTTTGTTTCATTGTTTGCTGGAAAAATGTTCAAAACCATAAACTTAAAATGCCCGCTAACAACTGTATTGTACAAGGAATATAATGTAATACAGTCAGGAAGGTGTATCAAAGAGCATGGGTATGGTATGTTTTATGTTCAAGGGGCCTATGATTTTGAAAACAGCCCAGAGTTAATCTTTATCTGCCACTGGCAAAATGTATTTTCTTTGAATGTGGGTTTCAATGCTGTTTCAATGCGTGTGAGTTTCAATTTTAGATGCTAAGTCTATTTTCATTGTGAGACTGCATTGCTTTGTTTAACAGATATCTATTAGGGTTTGTGCCGTAAAATGCAAAATAAAACTTTCAAATCATCGCAGAAGTAAAGCAGTATGCACATTACGGTGTTTATGGTAAATTGGGCAAAATAACCAAGGAATGGGACATTGGAATGGCTGCAGGGGGGGAGGCTCCATTCGACCATGATTGTGAGGGGGGGGGTAGCAAACTCAGACAGCCCCGGTTGAACTATACCTCTCAGTTCACCATATTTTGCAGAATGAATAGATATTTGCTTCTTATTTTTGGTTTGTTCCTCATAAAATTTGTGGTTTTCTAGCAAATCATTTAGGAATTAAGTCACTAAATGACAGACATTGAGTTTCAGATGTCATAACCTTCAGAAAAATGCATGCTAATGCAAGACTTGTTATTCTATCAACTGTCTTTAGTTTATACAAGAGCAATTTTCAGTAGTGTTTATATGTTCCCCAAATATATTTGGCCTTGTTCAGATTTCCTGCATTAAGAGGTTGAGAGGTATGTGCAAATCGCTTTGTAGAATTCGGAATATCCAAACCTCTCTATGTCCGTGGAGGGTTTACAATTATATATAACTTTAATGATCAGAGTTATTACTTTTATTTCAGAAATGCATGTAGATACTCTTATTTTGTTAGCTGCTCAAGTAAACAGTGTTAATATTAAAAAGGTGTCCCTTTTTTGACAGGTTCCCAGCTGTATTGTGTGGAAACTTTATATTTTTGCATCACATTTTTGGTATGTTTTTCATAAAATTGTGGTTTTCTGTCAAATTAGTGGCAAGTCATTAAAGATTGAAGTTAGAAAATAATGGCAGACATTTGAGTTTCAGATTTCATACCCTTTAGAAAATTTGTACTAATGCAAGGCCTACTACTGTTCTATTATCTAAGTTAATAAGAGCAATATTTAAAAATTGTCCTTATTTTTGGGCCTGTGTCCCACTTCTAGTTCTATGTATGGCTTTGCCCAGATTTCTTGCTCTGAAGTTGAAACATATGAGTGTCAGAGCCATCACTGTCAGCCCGAGACATTTCAAATTGTGACATACTTGTTGCACCCCACTCCCCATTGTAGTGGCTCTGGATGTGTCCAAGGAAGGCAAGGAGCAGATATGCAGTGTAAGTGTGCAGAGTATTCCCCCAAGGTAGACCACAAGTATGACCATCACTTTTCATCTGTCCTTGATTTTGCAGAATGTTTTTGGTTTTCTGTCATATTTTTATACTGTTGATTTATGCTTCATATTATTCAGGAAATGCATGCTGTCACAGTGCCTGTTGCTCTGTTTAAGTAGCAATGATTTAATGACAATCAGGTAAGCTTGTCGGAGATTGTAAGATGCAAGTAAGCTTTAATAAGCATACTGTTAAAGAATTACCAGCATTGAAAGCCTTTCCGTTGTTGCCATGCCAAGAATATAACTAGATAATGTATAAGCCGTGGGTATTGAAATGCATATGACAGTATTTGTAATAAAAGGACAGGATTACAGTATTTTCAGAAGCTCATTACATTATTTGGAGACTTGCAGTCATCTTTTGTTGGAGACTTGCAGTCCTCTTTGCAGGCTTACCCGTAAACTAAACAGAATGCCAATCTATCATGTGCAGTCCATAACTTGTGCAGGAATCCTTTAAGCAATTTATCTTGAGCTTGTTTCTTGCCTGCTGTTCATTTTTTACTTTGATCATGTCTTCCCCATGAACCAAGTAGATAGTTGTGTCAGGCAGTAGATCTTTTTTTTGGATAAGAAACAAATATTGTCTGTATAAGAAGGAGGTATCATACCCCTCAACTGTCCAGGTTTTTGCAGAATGTCCAGATTTTTTGCCCCATATTCTTCCTATAAAGGATTGAAGTTGCTAAATAATGACAAGGCATTTGAGTTTTAGATGTCCCATCCTATAGAAAAATGCATACTAACATAATCATCATCTTCTTTCGGTCGCCACAGCGGATCATCTGTTTCCATTTCTTCCTGTCCTCTGCATCTTGCTCTGTCACACCAACCACCTGCATGTCCTCTCTCACCACATCCATAAACCTTATCTTAGGCCTTCCTCTTTCCTTGTTACCTGGTAGCTTCATCCTTAGCATCCTTTTCCCAATATACTCAGCGTCCTTCCTCAGCACATGTCCAAACCAACATAATCTTGCCTCTCTGGCTTTGTCTCCAAACCTTCCAACCTGGGCTGACCATCTAATATACTTATTCCTAATCCAGTCCACCCTCGTCACACCCAGTGCAAATCTTAACATCTTTAACTCTGCCACATCCAGCTCAAACTCCTGCTTTTTTGTCAGTGCCACCGTCTCCAACCCATATAACATAGCTGGTCTCACTACCCTCTTGTAGACCTTCCTTTTCACTCTTACTGGTACTCATCTGTCACAAATCACTCCTGACACTCTTCTCCACCCACTCCATCCTGCCTGTACTCTCTGCTTCACCTCACTTCCACACTCACCGTTATTCTGAACTATTGATCCGAAGTATTTAAACTCATCCACCTTCGTCACCTCTACTCCTTGCATCCTCACCATTCCTCTATCCTCCCTCTCATTCACACACATATATTCTGTCTTAGTCCTGCTGACCTTCATTCCTCTTCTCTCTAGAGCATATCTCCCTCTCTCCAGGGTCTCCTCCACCTGTTTCCTACTCTCACTACAGATCACAATGTCATCTGCAAACATCATAGTCCACGGGGACTCCTGTCTGATCTCATCTGTCAACCTGTCCATCACCATTGCAAATAAGAAAGGGCTCAGAGCTGATCCTTGATGTAACCCCACCTCCACCTTAAACGCATCTGTCACTCCCACCACAGACCTCACCGCTGTCACACTACCCTCGTACATATCCTGTACCACTCTTACATACTTCTCTGACTCTCATGACTTCCTCATACAATACCACAACTCCTATCTAGGCACCCTGTCATATGCTTTCTCTAAGTCTACAAAAACACAATGCAACTCCTTCTAACCTCCTCTGTACTTCTCCATCAACACTCTCAGAGCAAACATTGCATCTGTAGTGCTTTTTCCCGGCATGAAACCATACTGCTGATCACTAATCATGTCCCTTCTTAACCTGGCTTCCACTACTCTTTCCCATAACTTCATGCTGTGACTGATCAATTTAATCCCTCTGTAGTTACTACAGATCTGCAGATCACCCTTACTCTTAAAAATCGGTACCAAAATACTTTCTCCATTCCTCAGGCATCCTCTCACTTTCCAAGATTTCATTAAACAATCTAGTTAAAAACTCCACTGCCATTTCACCTAAACATCTCCATGCTTCCTCTGGTATGTCATGTGGACCAACAGCCTTTCCATTCTTCATCCTCTACATAGCTATGCTTACTTCCTCCTTGCTAATCCATTGTACTTCATGATTCACTATCCCCACATCATCCAACCTTCTCTCCCTCTCATTCTCTTCATTCATCAACCCCTCAAAGTACTCTTTCCATCTCCTCAACACACTCTCCTCACTTGTGAGTATGTTTCCCTCATTATCCTTTATCACCTTTACCTGCTGCACATCTTTCCTTGCTTGGTCCCTCTGTCTAGCCAATCGGTAAAGGTCCTTTTCTCCCTCCTTGGTGTCCAACCTTTCATACAACTCTTCATACGCCTTATCCTTAGCCTTTGCCACATCTCTCTTTGCCATGCACCTCATCTCCTTATACTCCTGTCTACTTTCTTCATCTGTCTGACAATCCGACTTCTTCTTTGCAAACCTCTTTCTCTGTATACTCTCCTGTACTTCCTCATTCCACCACCATGTCTCCTTATCGTCCTTCCTCTGTCCAGATGTCATACCAAGCACCTTTTTAGCCATCTCCCTTACTAGCTCTGCTGTAGTTACCCAGCTATTTGGTAACTCTTCACTGCCAATCAGTGCCTGTCTTAACTCATCCCTGAACTCCACCTCACAATTACCCTTTTTCAATTTCCACCATTTGATCCTTGGTGCTGCCCTCACACTCCTCCTCCTCCTCTTCCTCGTCATCCTACAAACCACCATCCTATGCTACCTAACTGCACTTTCCCTGGTCACCACTTTACAGTCTCCAATCTCCTTCAAACTGGCCCGCCGACATAAGATATAATCCATCTGTGTGTATCTTCCTCCACTCTTGTATGTCACCCTATGCTCCTCCCTCTTGTTAAGACGTATTCACCACAGCTATGTCCATCCTTTTCACAAAATCCACTACCATCTGACCTTCTGCATTCCTTTGTTTAGCACCATCCCTACCCATCACTTCGTCATCCACTCCTCTGTTCCCTTCAACAACATGCCCATTGATGTCTGCTCCAATCACCACTCTCACCCTTGGGTACAGTCATCACCACTTCATCCAACTCGCTCCAAAATTTTTCTTTCTCATCCATCGCACACCCAACTTGTGGAGCATATGCACTAACAACATTCATCATTACACTATCAATTTCCAGCTTCATAAACATCACTCTATCCAACACTCTTTTCAACTCCAAAACACTCTTAGCATACTGTTCCTTCAGGATAACTCCTACGCCATTTCTCCTTCCATCCACACCATGATAAAACAATTTGAACCCACCTCCGATACATCTAGCCTTACTCCCCTTCCATCTGGTCTCTTGCACACACAATATACCAACCTTCCTTCTGTCCGTCATATAAAATGCATAGCATAAATCCTGTTATTCTAGCAATGTCCTAAGTTCATGAGAGCAATATTTATAATCTGTCCCTATTTATGTTGAGCTTTGTCCAGATTTCTTGCAGAGATTGAGGTGTGTGACAGAAAGTGAAATGCCCTATTTGGAGTTAGCAGGTGGAATATATTTTCAAGGAATTGTGAGCTTCAGGGGAAGAGAAGTTTACTGCTGCTCATGCCAAGTTTGCTTAAAATGTGCAACTGTTTTGTTTAGCAAATGGTATCATTATTGCGGTATCAAATTTTAAAGCAGTGTTAGTAGTACAGCAGGTAGCTTACTTGCATCTTGATGCAGAGGGCTATAGGTTCTACTCCCACAGCATGTAGATTTGTATTTTAAGGGGGTGGAGTGCTGCAGTCCTGGCTATGCCCTCCTTTGGATGAAATGCCTAATAACTATGAACTTGTTTTTCAGCTTACCACCCATTCTGTATTGCGAATATACCAGTTTACCATTTTTAATGCAACATAGGCAATGTATTCTTCAAGGGCAGCAGGCACTGAATTTGTTGACGAAATGCTGAAATATAAAGTTGTTTTCTAGCAACAACCTCTTCATTAGTTTCAGATCTCTATAATGTGGAATTATTCAGATGACTTTTACTTCTGCAGAGATTGTGCATACTGACTGAAATTGATGGATTGTAATGACAAAAGTTTAAGTGGCCTTTTATGGTTGAAATGTTTTGAATTGGGGAGTTTCATTATTGGCTCATATGTTTTGTTTCATTGCTTGTTGGAAAAACATTCAAAACTATAAAGTTAAAACAGTCTAACAAGTGGTGCTGTATTATAGAAGGGATATAATTAAATTATTTTATATTAGAATCAATACAATCTGTACATATTATAATCGTACATAATCATATGTATAAATATGTACACTTATGCATGGCTACTCTTGCTTATCACAGTAACAGGAAGGATACTGTAATGGCTGTGTCAAGAAAAAAGGTATAAAGCTTTTAGTCGCGCATATAATGAAGTTGTTCACATCGGTGATAATGCAGACCCAGTTTCATATAAATAAGGGTCAACCACACAAAATCAGAAAAGACCCAGAATTTCCCTTGCCCACTCAGTAAAACTAATCTTGAAAAAATAATTAATAATGTGCATATATTCGGGCTATTGGAATTATCTATAAAAAGATGAAGTGATTTGCAACTATGTCAATGTTGGGATTATGAAGAAATGCTTGATTAAGTATTAATTAAAAGATATACATAATTTAGTGAATGCACACAGTTTAAGTTAAATACGGCTATAATGTGTCGACGTCGTGCATTCAGAGCACAGAATGCCAGCTTTTATTTAAACAGCAACTTGTTTACTGAGAGCTAATCTTGGAAGGCAAAGAACACTAGTGTTATAAACTAATCTGTATAATCTGAACAGGCTCATGGGACTCAGTTTAGTGACCTACATAAAAAATACTGAGCTAATGAACACTATTCCCCAGTAGTTGTTTCTAAGTCACTTACAAATAAATAAATAAAACAAGGGAAGTATTTTGAGGTAAAACAAATATCTTGTCTTTATGGTAGGTAAAAAGTAAAACTCTGTTAGTACCCAAGTAAATAAAAATGATTATTAGCAATGAATGAGAAATTATTCCAGTATAGAGAACTGAACAGCCAAGCCTTCTTGATCAGAATTCAAAAGGGCTGCTAGCTGAAAGTTCCCTTTAGTTAGTTGCAGTGTACATGGGGTATGTAAAAAAACTTGTCATGGATTCCTAATTAAATCTAGATACCTGTAATCATTGTAGAAGTAAAGCATAAGACAGTATGCACTCTGAGAATTTTGAACAGTGTTTATGGCAACTGGAGAGAAATAGCCAAGTAATGGGACCCTGTAATGGCTGTGTGGGGGTGGGGCTCCATGGGTGGAGGGGGTGGGGCTCTGTGAGTGGAGGGGGTGGGGCTCCGTGGGCAGGACGCTGGGTTTGCACCCCCTGCAAAAAATCCTGCGGGCTCCCTTGTCTGTCTGTGTGTGTGTGTGTGTGTGTGTGTGTGTGTGTGTGTGTGTGTGTGTGATCGCGTGTGTGTCGGAGGCGGTCTCTTTCTCTGAGGCTTTTTTCTAGAATGTGCCAGTGTTTTCAGTGAGAGAACACTGAGGTTTCTAAGTCCCTCAGAAAATATTGATTTGTTACAGAAGGATTCTTAAGAACTTGCACCCATTACTCTTCTGTTTGCTTTACAGGATGTATGTTTTTACTGCCTGGAGTTTTCCTGATAGTCAGCCAGCTGCCTCTAAAAAGGCATATAGGATGTATAAAGTTCCTCACTCTTTTAAATTTTATGCACAGTTTTCAAACCTGTCCCAACAGCTATAGATTTTAGTTGATCTCACTGCTGGTAAGCATTTGATTGATTCCAATCCTTCTCTTTCTGATAAGGATAGGAAGACTGCATTATTTAATTTTGTGGTCGCATTTACTGTCATCACTGCTGATTCACAGCAGTGCACTGTTTCTGTTAATGTTTTGAGTGGCAGTAAAGGTATGGGTAAAGTGCTTTTGTTTAGAATGAAGGGGAGGAAGTTAATGAATGGTATGGATCTGTTTGAAAATTAGCTATGAATATGAAATTAGGTATGAGCACTGTAATGATCCTCACAGAATCTGCATCACACATTAACAAGCATACTCACGTGTACATGCAAGCACTCCTTTGCTTTTGGGGAAAAGGAGTGGATTTGGTGCATTGTTACAATTCTGTATGTAAAATGAACGGTTTCAATTTTTAAAATGTGTTTATTTATGAAGATAATGTAATACGAAACTGTAGGACAGGGTACGTAGTGCTGTTTACAGTGGAACAAAGGCTTATTCATGAAACTGGAGGGTGATAGTAATGATAATATGGAGTAGATTATAGAGATGGACTGCAATGTGCACATGGGAGTCATGCATGAAGTATTCAATGGTATTGTGTTATGTGGGTGTGTGTGTGTTGGTTGGGGGGGGGTGAATACCCAGTCAAGGACATTGCAGAGCAAGCATATCTTGGCTTAGATGCCTGAAAACAATGCATAAATGAGAAAATATTTCCACAGAAACAAAACCATTCCTTCCATTTTTAAAAAATAAACTGCAACAAGCATGAAGCTGCCAGCAGTGCAGTCGGGGTTGCCCAGACATCCCTATTTGAGAGGGGCTGTCCCGAGATCAGCAGCCCAGTCATGAGTCCCGCACTGCTTTGTAAAATCCCAGAGAAACAGTCTCCGCTTTGTGATTTTTGATTGGCTCATATACTGGCATACGGGCCAATCAAAAATCGCAAAGTGGAGCCACTTCTGTTCAAAGTAGATCCATTTAAAATAGAAAAACACTCATTGCAGTATTGATTAGATTACATAACTGAATGTGAACACATTTAGTGGGTTTTGTATCTTGTAAAATTGAAGTGCAGGAAAGAAGTAGAAGAAAGTTTCTGAAGAAAAAAAAAGTCTGCCATTTTTCAGTATTTCCAGCTCTACCATTGTTAACCTAACATGACATCACACTGGAGGGTGAAGTTTCAGAAAAAAACAAGTTTCAGATTGCCAACAGAAACTCCTCCTTGACAGTTTCAGCTTGTAAAGAAGCCCACCAAAGAAAACACACAAAAGTTGCCAGTATGGTTAAGTCATGCTCCTATTGCAACACATGCAAGAAAAAAAAAAAAAAAAAAAAAAAAAGCTGTAACAAATCACTTTAAATAACTGGTTTCTCCTATTGCACAGGTCACTACTACTCATTGTGTATGACTGTGTTTGATACTCCTTCCAGGTTGATGGCCACTGATATTGTTTTAAGGAGGTTAGCATGTCTGCATTTTCAGAACCTCCCTGATGTTTAAATTCTCCTCTGGATACAGATTTAGTGTTTGGACCTTCTGCTACAGAGGTGATCAAAAAGTGTGAAAGGGGCAAGCTGGTCCAGAGAATCTCAAGATTTTTCAGCTTTCCTTTTCCAAATTGTCCAAGGGATTTTCTATCTCGTCTGGTTTTGGCCAAAAGAGATTGAACTATCGCAACAACATTTAGATAAGCAGACATTTAAGAAGAAATGACAAGGGAGTTCCAAAGAGAAGTCTTGACTCACCCAAAAAGAGGGTCAGTCCTGTGGGTCTGAATGACTATTCATGCGACTTTGTGACACCCTCCCACCCAGTCCCCTTTCTTTCTTCCAGCAAGTCTGAATCTCCATGTTCCCATTGGCAAAAGATTGTTTCAGACAAAAGGTTCTGAAAACCCTTCAAGGTTACAGATGGCATGGATCCTCTTCTTTCAAGCCAGTCTTGGGTCGAAATGTTCTTGAAAGGGGTTTTGCATATGGACTTGCAAGATGGCTGCACATTGAGTATCAGCTTAATTCTAGCTCTCCTAGTGTGAAAACAGAAACTTAGCAGAGAAAGCCAATGGACGTAGATTTTTGGGTAAATTTCAGTAACTGGCAGGTAAGTGTACTGTCGGGTGCCAGGAAAAAAGAAGTACAGAGGACCTGAAGTAAAATCAGCTACAAAAAGTGATGAAAAACACTGGGAAAAGTACTGTAGTTCAGCAAAAAGCAGTGCAAGCTCCAGACATGACTTCCAGTAACTTAAAGGAAAGTATAAGGCAACTGCACACAGACCTGACTAAAATAAATAAAATACTGATGTAGTATATCAACTCAAACGATAAAAGACTGGAAAAGATGGAAGAAGCTGTAAACAAATATTCAGATGAGGTGATTAAAATTGCAAAAATCAGATGTTGAAATGAAGAAAAGGCTGGCTGAATGTGACTGCTCAGGAAGAGATATTTCACTGCACTGTACGAGCACATCCACTCATGCATGAATCGTGCCATCCTCAGTAGAACCAAGACTCCCTCCTCCAAAAAAAGAAAGCCAATCTGGTGGTCCCTTGCCATAAACAAACTTTACAACAAAAGGAAGAAACTGTTGCAGAAAAGAGGAAAATCCCAGGATGCAAAAAACTCCCTACCAGTCTCAGTAAGAAGCTGAGATCCCACATAAAATCCTCCAAAGCTAGTTACGAAAATAAAATTGCCAAAGATTCCAAACACAACCACAAGGCATTCTATAGCTGTGTCAAGAATCTAAATGGCAATGATCAGATCTGCTCTGAGCTATAACAGAATAACATTAAATATACTGATCCCAAGGATATTGCCAATATACTGGCAGATCAATTCACTGCAAACTTCACCCCCCTCTCACCCCCTAAAGGGCCCATCCCAATACCGAAAGATTGCCAAATTCAGGTAACAGCTACACAGGTAAAAAAGCGCACTCTCGAAAGCTAAGAATACAGCATCCATGGGACCAGACATCCCAGGCTGTGTACTACATGAATTATAAAATGAACTGGCACCTCACCTAAGTGTCATGTTTAATCATATCCTTACCTCAAGCTTCATGCCCATTGAATGGCGCACATCTACAGTTATCCCACTCCACAAGGGGGGATCCACCACCCCATCAGTCTGACAAGCCTGATCTGCAAGGCCATAGAACGTATTATCATAGAACTTATAAACAAAGACATCAGCAACCTTCAAACACTGGACCCCATACAGTTTGGGTTCATGAAGGGCCGATCTTGTCTCCTGAACTTGATTGACATCTTGGAATCAAGTCTCCTGAGCTATGGACAAGGGTAAGGTGCTCCACACAGCCTATCTGGACCTCGCCAAGGTGTTCAATACCATCCTCCACTCTGAAATTATATATAAACTTACTAAGCTGGGTATTAATCCCTACGTCACACGATGGGTTGCCAACTGGCTTACTGACAGAACCCACACTGTAAAAGTAGCAGACTCCAAATTCAGCTCCAGACAAGTGGAGTACCTCCGGGTTCAGTCCTGGGACTGCTCTTGTTTGGCATCTATTTCTCTGAAGTACATGCCAACTCTAAGGGACTCTGGCTAACAAAGTTCGCAGATGACTGCAAACTGGGAGCCATTATTGAATCCCCAAATGATGTGGATATTTTACAAAAGGGCCTTACAGAAACAGATGCTTGGTGCCAGAGCCATGGGCTCAAGCTCAGTGCCAGGAAATGTATAGTTATCCCCTTTGGGGAAAAAACATGTACCCATGAATTACCACATAGGTGGCAGTACACTAAACACTGAAAGTGCGATAAGAGACTTAGGGACACAGGTGGTCTCACCTTCGATAACCATTTCGCCACAACAATCAGGAAATTCTTCTATGTTGCACACCTCATCACTAAGGGCTTTTCATCCAGAAAAAAGGAGGTCATTATCCCACTGTACTCATCCCTCATTAGACCCATTATAGAATACAATGCCCCGTTTGGTATGTACCTCTCAGGACGTCTGTAACAACTGGAAAGGCCACAGAAATTCCTCACTAAAAGAATCACAGGCCTAAAGCAGATGCCCTATGCTGACAGTCTAAAAAAAACTCCACCTGTACTCTGTCGCATATTGTCTACTCAGAGGCGATCCCTGCTTAACATACAAGGCCATGTCAAAACCCAGAGCTGTTGGACATGCTGCACTTAAAGAAATCCCAATCCCTCCGAGCCACATGCTCCAAGGATCTAAAACTTGTCATCACAATAAACAAAACATGCTGGAGGGATAGGTTCCTGACCCAGAGACTCCCCAGACTCTGGAATAGACTGCCCTTACATGTCAAGCAGAGCATCTCTTTGGCCCTCTTCAAAAGGAACCTTGATGATTGGATGGTAGAAAGGAAATTCACCCCGGGGATCACGTCAGTCACCGTGTTAGACAGGGGTCCAGGGAAGTAAATAGTGTGGGAAGAAATAGCCAGGAATTGTTATGGCTAGGCTTGTATAGGCCCTAGGGCCGATAGCCTAGTACCAACCTATGAACCTATAGAGGACAGAGCATGTAGGGCAAACCTGAGATTTTCTACTGTACCTGAGAAGCTGGAAAGAGCAGACGGTATTAATTTTACAAAAGTACAAATAAGCAACTAGACTGATATGCCACAACAGGAAGTGTTAATTCAAAGGGCACATCGTTTGTATGCTTTAAATCTGGATATGAGAAAACAACCTAGACCTTTAATAGTAAAGAGACAATCTTCCCAGCAGAAGCAGTTGTTTCTGACAAAACTGTGGCAGAAGGACAAAATACTAAAAGTGGCAGACAGTGTTTGTGGAGAATGACTACTCATTGCACACCAGGCAAAAGAGGAGTAAATTTATCCCATTATTCAGGGAATGTTGAGAAGCAGGCATGAGATTAAAACTGCTGTAAAAAGCCAAACAGTTTCAGGACAAAGCTTAGTTCATAAAACCAAGACTGGATGCAGTATGAAACAAACCAATCAAAGCTTGTTCAGTATCAGCGTTGCTTGGTTTGTTTCATACTGCATCTATTAAAACTGCTGTACCCAGCTATTTTCAAAATATTTTTCCCTGGAAGAACAAAATCATTTGTTTGTTTAACATTGGTTTACCAGGGAAGTCCAGCTAGGCAAATTTTCCCATTTTCAGCAGAGGCCCAAGGAGAAAAGCTCCACATAATGTAAGTTCAGTATTTTAAGCAATAGTGAAACAGAGAAGTGATAGTAATAAATCACATAATAACATCATAGTTCAAGTTAGTAATAAAGCTAACACGATCACTTAGTAACGCATTTTGACAATTACACTTAGTATGAAGAAGTCAGTCAGTGACATAGTGTCTCAGAGATACAACAACTTGATATACAATGGAGTAGTGTCTCAGATGTACCGGTTTGGTACTTTAAATTGTTATGCTTAATGTTATCACATGGGATCAGTAAGCAAATAGAGATATATTGAAAGTGGAGAGTAGGGAGAGAGAGAGGGTGAGGATGGGAGTAAGTAAGGTATTCAGGAAGCATAGAGATATAGTGAAAGTGGGGAATAGGAAGAGAGGATGAGGATGGGAGAAATGGGTTCAGCCTGGTGAGGAGCAGGAGCCATAACCAGTTGTTGTTTAGATGGGACTCTAGCAGTGTTTTTTTGAAGTGCATTAGGTTTGCTGTGTTTAGTATGTTCTGGGGGGTGGAGTTCCATGATTCAGTTACGTAGTTAGAATATAGTGAGTCTCCAAAGCTGCTGTTGGATTTTGTAACTTTGAGTAGTAATTTTTTTGAGGATCATAGAGTCCTATTGAGGTGGGTAGGTCCTGTAGGAATGGACGTTTGTCGGGTAGGTAAACTATGGAGTGGGCTTTGGTATGTTGGTTTAGGATAAGTAGGTTGGGCATCACTAGTCATTTGAGTTGTTTCAGAGCAAGACAGTGTAGGTCAGGTTAGCAGCAAATATATGGCTATTTTATGGTAGCATGATTCAAGTTTTCTTAAGTTTGATTTTTTTGAGGTTAGTAAATATAGGGGAGGCATAAAGTAAAGTGGAAAGTAGGTGGCTCCTTTCAGCTTGTCTGGAGGAGTTTAAGAAAGGTTTTATTCAGTAAAAGCATCCTAATTTAGTGTGGGCCTTTTTGATGGCGTGAGATACAAGTTTGTCAAATTTTAACTCTTCTAGAATGAATCCTAGTAGCTTAGTTTCTGAGGTGGATTTAATTAGAGTGTGGTTGTATGAGGTGATTGTAAAGTCATGGTTGGGGGAGTTTTGTTTTCTGACATTGGTTAGGGAACAGGATTACTTTGGTTTTATTAGGATTAAGGATGAGCTGGTATTTTTCTAAGAAAGACTCTATGGCAGTAAAAGATTTTTGAGTATTGTTTTGTAGTTTTAGGGTAGGTGTGGTATAGATGACAGTGGAGTCATCTGCATATTTTATGATGGCAGCAAGGTTAGCTTTTTGTAGGTTATTGGTCAGAACTGTGAAGAGCAGAGGCCCAATAATTGAGCTTTGTGGAACACCTAGTGTAATGGGAAATGGGGAGAGAGGTAATCTTGCCATTTGACCGATTTGATAGGAGGCAGATAGGTAATTTTGGAACCAAATGAATGTTTCTAGATATGTGATGCAAACTCATGTACGAGTTCATGGGACACTGTGTCACATGCCTTTGACATGTTGAGAAATATTGAGGCAACCATTTGGCCACTGTTTTTTTTCATTGATTGACAGTGTTGGTAAATTTGAGCAGTGCTGTAGTGGTACTATGGCCTGGTTAAAATCCAAGTAGTGAGTGGAAAAGGAGCTTATTAGATAGTAGGTGTTTCATCAGTTGAGAGTGGACGCACTTTTCTAAGATTTTAGAAAGAGAGAATAGTATAGATATTGGCCTACAGTTGCTTAGCTCTGGTGAGGAGCCTCCTTTGTGGAGTGGGGTTAAGTAGGAGGTTTTCCAAATGTTGGGTACATACTGTTTTGGTGATAGATGTATTATTCAGTATTGAAACTGGGTAGCAGATTAAATCGGCTGCTAATTTGAGGTAGTCATTTGGCAGCTTGTCAGCTGTAAGGGTTGTGGGTTTCAGTTGACTTAGCAATTTCTTTATTGTACTTGTTTGGATGGGTTTAAGAGAGAGAGGTAGGTGAATCGGTGATAAGTAGGGGGGTGATTTTTTTGCAGGCTGTTTTTTGTTTTGTTTTTTTTTTTGTGAGAGGATGGAGTTTATGAAAAATGAGTTCAAGTGGCATGCTATGCTTTCTTGTATGTTTTTGATATTCGGGGATGAGGTAGGGGTGTGGCCTGGATGGATAAGCTGATGGATGGAGGCCCAGAATTTGTGTGGGTTGTTTTGATGCTTGGACTGTGTTTGTATAGTACGTTTTTTTATTAGCTCTGATTTGCTTTTTGCAGACATTTTTTTAGATGATGGTAGATGTCTAGGGAAGGTTTTGATTTGTTGGGTATATGTTGATACCAAAGTTTTTCTCTTTGTTTTAGTAGCTGTTTGGTTTCGTTTTTTGTTCTTATGTGTCTTATGGGGGCAAGTGTGTTTAGAACATCAAGAAATATGTTATTGAAACTGACTGCTGCATCTAGTGGGAGGTATTTTAATGGGGACCAGTTACAACTTAGTAGTGTTTGTTTAAAGGTGTCTATGGAGAAATTTTTAGTTACATATTTGTTTATATTTTTGTGGTTTTGTGGGTGAGCTATGGTGTCTTAGAAAGAAGGTTAGTAGGTGGTCAATTAGGCTCTCAAGTAGACAGCCTGAAAGGTGGATTAGAGAGGGTTTGTTAGTCAGGGTCCAGTTGAGAATGGATTGTTTGTTGCTGGTTTTGTCATTTCTAGTGGGTGAATAAATCAGTTCGGTGAAACCATGTAGGTGGATATGATTTGAGGGTTATCTGATGTCTGTTTGCCATTCGGTATTGAAATTGCCAACTAGTGCAGTTTCTTGCCTAAATGTGGCTGAGGCCCATGAGAGAATATTTTCTATTGTGGAGGGGTTGTTATTTGGTAGTATGTGTACAGCTAGTAAGATGATTCGTTTGCTGTTGATTTTTTAGAAGTGATGCTAAGAGTTCTGTGTTATCAATACTTGGGATGTTTACCTGCAGTTTTTCAAAATTGAGATTCTTTATGTAGAACTGCTGCTACTCCACCTTGTTTTGTTGTCCTGTCTTGTCTGAGGATATTGTAGCCAGGGAGAACGATTTCATTACTGCTTGTGAGTTTAAAGCCAGGTTTCAGTTAGTACAGCAGTGTCAGGAGTGTATAGTGATAAGGTGGCATGGAGATCATGTATTTTGTTTGAGACTTCTGAGGTTTATATTTATGAAGAGGATGTCAGAGCTCTTTTTGGATATGCAAAAGAGAATAAAATCCCATGAGCTCCCTGGTCAGCCTAAGTAAGAAGCTGAGATCCCTTATAAGATCCTCCAAAGCTAGCTATGAAAACAAAATTGCCACTAATTCCAAGGACAACCACAAAGCATTCTTTAGCTATGTCAAGAATTTCGATGGCAATACCCAGATCTGCTCTGAGGTACAGCACAAAGGCACAGAAATTACAGAACCAACTGATATTGCCAACATCCTGGCAGATAGGTTCAGTGCCAACTTTACCCCCCTCTCACCCCCTAAATGGCCCATATCTATACAGGAAGAATGCAGAGTCCCTGTAATCACAACTATGCAGGTAAAAGCTGCACTCTCTAAAGCCAAAACAACAGCATCCATGGGACCGGACAACATCCCAGGCTGCGTTTTACACGAACTTCAGAACGAACTGGCTCCCCACTTAAGCACCATCTTCAATAATAGCCTCGCATCAGGCTTTGTGCCCACTGAATGGCGCACAGCAACAGTTATCCCACTCCACAAAGGGAGAGCCACCACTGATCCCGGGAACTATCGACCTATTAGCCTGATGAGCCTGGTCTGCAAAGCCATGGAACGTATCATCATGGAACTCATAAACAGACATTGGTAACCTCCAAACTCTGGATCCCACCCAGTTCAGGTTTGTGAAAGGCAGATCATGCCTTCTGAACCTGATTGACTTCAAATCTGACCTCAAAGCAGTGATAAGTGGAGTACCACAGGGTTCTGTCCTGGGACCTCTCCTGTTTGGTATCTACTTCTCTGAAGCACAGGCTAACACAGAAGGCCTCTGGCTAACGAAGTTTGCAGATGACTGCAAACTAGGAGCCATAGTCAAGTCCCCAAATGATGTGGACATCCTACAGAAGGGCCTCGCTGAGACAGATGCCAGGTGTCAGAGCCATGGCCTCAAGCTCAGTGCCAAAAAGTGCAGTATCATCCCCTTTGGTAGAAACTCTGTACCCATGAACTACTGCATAGGCAGCAATCTACTTGACACCGAATGCGTGATGAGACCTTAGGACCCAGGTGGACAGTAGTCTCTCCTTTGATAGTCACATCACCACAGTAGTCAGGAAGTTCTATGTGGGACACCTCATTATAAAAGGGTTCTCATCCAGGAAAAAAGAGGTCATTTTTCCCCTCTACTTGACACTCATTAGACCCATTATAGCGTACAACGGCCCTTTTGGAATGTACCTTACAAGACATCTGCAGCAGCTGAAAAGGCCACAGAAGTACCTCACAAAGAGGATTACTGGACTCAAACAAATGCCCTATACTGAGCACTTCAGAAAACTCCAGCTTTACTCCATAACATATCGCTTACTCTGAGGTGATCTCTGCCTAACATAAAGCTATGTCAAACCCAGAGCTGTTGGACATGCTACACCTAAAGAAATCCCAATCCCTCCGAGCTACACGCTCTAGGGACCTAAACCTTGTCACCGCAATAAACCAGACATGCTGGAGGGATAGATTCCTGTCCCAGAGACTTCCCATACTCTGGAACAGGCTACCCACCTATGTCAAACAAAGTTCTTCATTGGCACTCTTCAAGAAAAATCTTGATGAGTGGATGGGAAATAGGAAATGCACCCTGGGATCACTTCTGTGTTTCTGCTCGACAGCAGCACAGGAAAATAACTTTCTTGGGTGGTGTATGCCAGGGAACCTTGTTGGCTAGGCTTACATAGAGCCTTGGGCCGATAGCCTAGTACCTACCTATGAACCTATGTTGGATAGTAGAAGTGAGGTTTAATTTATTGTTGGTTTGGGGAAGTTTTGTGATGGCTTTGTTTTGTTGGGTGAGAGTAGGGCCGGGATTGGGGTGCATGTCTCCACATAAATGAAGATTCATTTTTTCACTTGTACTTGGGGGGGATCTTTGGGGAGTATAGGTGGTTGTTTTAGTGGTATTAATAAGGGGTTAAGCATGGTGGAGTTATCTGCATGGGAATAGTTCAGTACTTGTGGAGTTGTAGATGTGGGATGCTATGTTGAAGTGGGAGAGGTCAGATAGAGATGGGTTTATTAAAGGGTAGGTGGGGGATTTTAAGGAGATTATGGGAGGGTTGTTAGATGGTGGTAGAAAGGGAGCAGTTAGTAATGGGATGAATAGCATGTGTAAGAGAAACATGTCTGAATATTGGGTTTTAGGAAGGGAGTTAGTGGAGGAGGGAATGGTGGTATGAGTAGTGAGGTGATAAGAAAAGGGGAAGTTCAGGCTTTGAGAAGCTGGGGAAGGAATAGATGGGGGGTTTTAATGAACTGCATGCTAAAGAAGTAGTACAAATGTTTTTCCAACAAAAGGCGAGCTGTGAAACAGAGATTCTACTTCTTGTTGTTCTGGTAAAGACTACAGAGAGATGGTGCCAATGAAACATTTTCCAATGTTTCAAAGGAAAATACTTGAGAGAGGGGGACGAAGCACAAGAGGTGACTAGAAGAATCGAGAGTACATTGGAAATGAAGCATAGACGGAGTTTGGGAGAAGATGAGCAGGAACAGAACAACACAATTGGGAAATATTTTGACTTTCTTAGACTTGGTTAAACTCGTAGTGGACTCTAAAGCATATGCTCTACTTCATGTCATTAATGTTTGGAAAAATTCTCGAGGGGGGGTGCGGTGAGGAGGGCGAAAGTTAACAGCAAGTAAATTTTTTTTTCTTGATGGTACTAGTTAAATGGTGAATGGTATTCTTTGCATGTTATAAATTTTTTTTCAGTTCTTTTTAAATGTAATGGGGATACTAATGTAAATAGGTGATTCTGTTTTTTTTTCCTTTTGTTTCTTTCTTTCTCCTTGCTCTGTTTTAAGAAATGTAGACACTACAATGTAAAAAAAATCTGGTGAGAAGAGCATGACAAAAGAAAACTTGGTGTGCTGCTTCCCATTCTTGCATAGAGGAATGACTGGGTAAAGGCCATTAGCCTAATCTAGTAACAAGTTTTAAGATAATTCAAGTAAATGAAAAAGAATATTGAATATTATAAGGCTTTTTCTCTAGCAAACAGTTTTGTCTGGTTCTCAAGATATTCTAGCAGATAGTCTGATGGAGAACTGTCTTGGAGAAAAAGTTTTCTGAAAGCATTTGTGTTCTCCCAGCTGAGAGAGCTATAAAGTTAAGACAAAACCAGACAGCACATAATAAAGCCACAGGGCTGTACCATGTCTTAGCATGGATAACCTTTCTTTCAGGTTAGCTCGAGTCTATGTATGTGGCTGTCAGTTTGGGACTGTTCCTGTTAGGAGGGTAACACTTCAATATTTGAAGATGTACATAGTTTTGTGTGTTAAATTAATAGGTTTTTGGGGTGTGTGTGTAAAACAAAAATCTGTAAGATGTGCCGTAGGCTCAAATGGAGATGACGTCATCATCAGCCTACCCTTTTTCCCATTTTTCTACATGGGGTCAGGGTAGCATGTTAACTGTCACCACCTCTCTCGATTCAGTGCTACACTCATGCCTGACTATTGCAGATCTTCTTTCACACATTCCATCCACCTCTTTGCTGGACGTCTTTTCTTCCTCTTCTTCCTGTCTGTCCCAAATCTTCCTCACCAGATTGTCCTCTGCTTTTCTACACATGCCCAAACCACCGTAATCTGTTTTCTTTGATCTTTTCTGCAGTTGGAGCTAGTTTGGCTTCTGCTCTTATGTCCTCATTTCTTCGTCTGTCCCACAGTGTGCATCATACCACCTTTCTCAGGCACTTCATTTCCATCACCTCTAGCTTCTTCAAGTGTTCTGCCTTTACTGCCCAGTTTTCTGTACCATACAATAGTACTGGTCACACCACTGTCTTGTACATCTTACTTTTCAGCTTCTTTGGCATTCTTCTGTCATAGACTACACCTGATACTCTGTCAATTGGCTGCAGCCCCTCTGATTCTAGCTTTAACCTCTTCATTCAGACTACCTTTCTCCTCAACTACCCCTCCCAGATATTGAAGCTGTTTACCTGTTCCACTATCTTCCCTTCTAGCTCTGTTCTCAGCTTCTTTGATTTCCCCAATTTGCTGCCATTACCACTGTGATATCCATGCTAAGTTTCATCCCATGTGTCTTCAGATTTGCATTCCATTCTCCTATACTTTTCTGGTTCTAGCTCAGAGTCTGTCTGTACTGCCACATTGTCTGCTTACAGCAGCTTTGTTGATCCGTCCCCTCCAACCTGTTTGGTAATATAGTCCATTACCAGTATGAACAGCAGTGGGCTCAGAGCTGAACCCTGATGTACACCCACTCCGAGCCCCTCTGTGAAGGCCGAACACTGTTCGTACTTGAGTCATTGGGTCCTTGTACATAGCCTGCACTAATTCTACTAATGTTTCCGGGACTTCAAACCACCGCATTACTGCCCAAATCAGCTTTCTTGGGACATTTCTCCAAGTCTAGGAATGCCCAGTTGGGCTCTCTCCTCATCTCTTGCTTCTTCTCAAGTATCTGTCTCAATGCAGACAATGGGTCAATTGTGCTGCATCCTGATCTGAATCCAAACTGCTCATCTCCCATATTACATTCTACTACTCTGCATATCTGTTTATCAATCACCCTCTCCAGAACTTTCATTCAGTGTGATAGTAGTTTGATGCCTCTGTACTGCCTACAGCTGTGAATGTCCCCTTTGTTCTTGTACAGTGGCACGAGTATGCTTATTCTCCAGTCATCTGGGATACGCTTTTCTCTCCACACTGCTGTTAGTACCCTCAGGAGACATTTTTCCCCTATCTCACCTAGCATCTTTATCATGTCTGCTATGACCTCATCTGAGCCTGCTGCTTTCCCTGACTTCATCTTCCTTAGTGGTGTTCTTACTTCTTCTAGGGTGGGCTTCTCTTCTTCACTCATTGTAGGCCGTTTCTGGGGCAGTACAGCTTCTGTGGGGTTTTCTTCATTCAGAAGCTGCTGGAAATACTCCTTCCATCTGCCTTTGATGTCCTCTGGACTGGTGAACAGGTTGTTGCTGAGATCCCTTATGAAGGGTGTCTGACTATCTTCTTTATCTTTCTCTCTTTGCTTTGCAACCTGAGATAGTTTATTTGTGCCCCTTACTGAGTCATTTTCCAGAAGTTGGTACAGTGCCTCCAATGCCCTATTCTTTGCTGTTGCAACTTCTTTCTTAGCTTCTTTGTTAGCTAACCAGTAGTCCTTCCTAGCCTGGTCAGTCTTTTCTATCTCCCACTTCTTCCTGCACTCCTTCCTTCTTTTGATGACTTCCTGACTTCTGCATTTCACCACCAACTTTTCTTATGTACCTTATTTCCATACCTGGCTCGGCCACATATCTTTTTTCTGCAGTCTTAACACGTGCTGTTTTTAGACGCTGCCATTCTTCAGCTCCACCTATTTCCTCCTCTTCCTGGGGTGCTAGTGTCCTGAGTAATTCCTTGAACTGTTTTCTCTCCAGTCAACTTCCAGGTCTTCAGCCTGGTTTCTGTTGACCGTGTAGCCTTTTCTGACCACTGCTTGCAGCTGATTGTGGTAACTAGTGGTTTATGCTGTGGGCCGACTTTCATTGGGGATGATTTTGCAATCATGGAGTCTACCCCAGTGCCTTTTCCTTGCTAGGTGGAAGTCTACTGGAGTTGCATGTTGACTACTCTTGTTTGTGATTGTCTCTCTTTCTGAACCATGTGTTGGCTACTATCAAGCCATTTGCCAGACAAAAGTCTAGAATGGCTTCTCCTTCTTTATTCCTGTTGCCCCACCCATGTGGGCTCAGGCAGTCCTCATATCCTGTTCTATCTGTCCCGATATTTGAATTCAAGTCACCCATTATCGACACCAATTCATGTTGTCCTGCTTTATCTAGTAGGTCCTGCAACTGCTGTCTGAATGCACTCTTTTCCTCACTATCACAACCCTGCTGTGATGCATAGGCTGAGATTATGAATACTCCCCTATCATTACACTGGAGTCTGACTGCCATGAGTATGTCATTAATTTTGATGATATCCCTTACTGCCTTCTGAAGCCTCTCTCACCACAATTCCTACACCATTTCTAGCCTGCCCTTCACCTGAGTAGTAGACTCTGGATCCCAATCCAAGTAGCGTTGCTGCACTGCCCTTCCATCTGGTCTCTTGGGTACGTAGGATGTCCAGCCTCCTCCATATCATCATGTCATCCACTACCAAGCTGCATCCCGTCAGTGAAACTACATTAAGTGCAGCAATTCTCATTTCATGTTTGGCAGATTGGTTGGTTTTACGTCCAGCTTTTGCTCAACAGAGCTGTACCCACGAACCCAGGCTGGGCAACTAGACACCGACCAGCCAGTAGCTTATTGACCTAGGGCTGCTGGGCTTTATGGCGGGCACACACTGGCCAATAGGGGCACATATACCCCTCCCACCGTTAGCAAGAGTCCCTGGTGTGGGTCAGAGTAGGCCGGATCCTCAACCCACTTATCACCGGTAACTACCCATGCCCATTTTTGGCGACATTAGTCAACGTGACCAAATCACTTACAGCCATATTTTACACCATTGAGTGGCTAGCACTGCCACAGCACACAGTCTGTGATCCGTGTTCTGCTATCTTGAATATACTACTCACCACAGTAGATGCCCAAAGTGGTTGGTCTGTACAACTTCTTTCTCCTATAGGGCACCATGTAGAGTCTGTGCTGCTGCCCACATCTCCATTCATTGCCGAGTTTGAGATAGAAACACTCAGCATGTTTTTCTGACATGGGAGAAACCCCACGGAGACACAGGGAGAACATGCAGACTCCAAACAAGCAGTGTTCAGAGGTCAGGATGGAACCTTGTACCTTGGAGATGACAAACTATAAAATAAAGCGTGGAATAAAACTCCAAAAACTGTAAGAAAACCAAATGTTTTTTATCTGAAGAAGTTTGTTTATTGTTAATGGATGAAAGTGTTAATAAATTGCAAGACTGCACTTACAAATTACATAAGAGTTCATTTTGTTGGTTTCCATATGTTGGTTTAGTTTTCTTACAATTTTTGAAGAAACTGTAAAATATTAACCTGTAAAACAGTACATGCATGCAACACAAGCAAAAACTAGACATTTAATAAAAGTTTTTATACATAAAAGGTGGGAATAATAATCTCTCAAGAATATGATGCTTTCTATATCTTTAAACATTAATAGTCTCACAGATAAATACAAAAAAGGAAGAGTAGTGAACTATATTAAAAAAATTAGAGTGCAAATTGCTATGCTACAGGAGACGCACTTGGAAGGAACTGAACATGTGAATGTCATAAAGAAAAGTTTTCAGGCTGGTTACTCAGCGGAATACCTGGGGCAAAGGAAGAGATAAGTACTTAAATTAAATTGCAAGAGGAGCTCCAGTAGTAATAGAAGAGGATAAAAAAGACAATAATGGTAGATTTGTAGTACTAATGGGCTACTGCCAAGGGAGGAGGATTAGCCTGGCATGTATTTACAGTGGATATAAGTGTACACACCCCTGTTAAAATGCCAGGTTTTTGTGATATAAAAAAAGAGATCACAATAAATCATTTCAAAACTTTTCCCACCTTTAATGTGACCTATAAACCTGTACAATTCAGTTGAAAAACAAACATCTGTTGGGGGAAAAATATAAAAAAATGTACAATAAGCTGGTGTACACACCCTTAAACTAATACTTTGTTGAAGCATCTTTTGATTTAAATTAAGCATTCAGTCTTCTTGGGTAGGAGTTTATCAGTATAGAACATCTTGACTTGGCATTATTTATCCACTCTTTGCAAAAGTGCTCCAAATTTGTCAGATTGAGAGGTCATCTCTTGTGCACGGCCCCTTCAGGTCACCCCACAGATTTTCTATTGGATTTAGGTCTAGGCACTGTCTGGGCCATTACAAAACTTTTTCTAATGGTGAAGCCATTCTTTTGTTGATTTGCATGTATACTTGGGGTCATTATTGTGTTGAAAGGTAAAATTTCTCTTTATCTTCATCTTTCTAGCAGATGTCTGAAGGTTTTGGGACAAAAGTGACTGGTATTTGGAACTGTTCATAATTCCTTCCACCTTGACTAAAGCCCGAGTTCCAGCTGAAGAAAAGCAACCCCAAAGCATGATACTGCCACCACCATGCTTTACCGTGGGGATAGTGTTCTTTTGGTGATGCGAATAATTGTTTTTACGCCAAACGTACCTTTTTGAATTGTGGCCAGGAAGTTCAACCTTGGTCTCATCAGACCGTAACGCATTTTCCCACATGCTTTTGGGAGACTTGATGTATTGTTTTGCAAGTTTTAGCCGGATCTGGATGTTTTTCTGTGTAAAAAAAAAAAAAAAAAAAAAAAAAAAAAAAAGCCTTTTGTCTTGCAACCCTACCCCATAGCCCAGACATATGGAGAATATGGGAGATTGTCACATGTAGTACACAACTGGTACTTGCCGGAAATTCCTGCAGCTCCTTTAGTGTTGCTGTAGGAGTCTTGGCAGCCTCCCTGACCAGTTTACGTTTTGTCTTTTCATCCGTTTTGGAGGGACGTCTAGTTCTTTTTCTACGTCACTGTTGTCCCATATTTTCTCCACTTTTTGATGAGCGTCTTCACAGTGTTCCATGGTATATCCAGTGCTGTGGAAAATTTTTTGTACCCTTCTCCTGAATGTTACCTTTCAACAGTGAGATCTCTTTGATGCTTTGTAAAGCTGTCTGAGAACCATGGCTTTTACTGTAGCAGGCAACTGAGTAAATGTCAGGAAAATCCTACTAGGAGAGCTGAACTTCATTTGGGGTTAATCAGAGTCCCTTTAATTGATGGCAGGTGTGTACCCAAGAAGACTGAATGCTGTAATTAAATCAAAAGGTGCTTCAACAAAGTATTAGTTTAAGGGTATACACACTTATGTAACCAGCTTATTGTACGTTTTTTATTTTTTATATTTTTCCCCTAACAGATTTTTGTTTTTCAATTGAATTGTACAGGTTATAGGCCACATTAAAGGTGAGAAAAGTTTTGAAATGATTTATTTCGGTCTCATTTTTTTATATCGCAAAAACCTGGCATTTTAACAGGGGTGTGTACACTTTTTGTATCCACTGTATATTCCACCGAAAACTGCTATAATGGAGCTTAGGAAAACTCTGGGAGAAATATTCATTGCATATAAGTGGTGACTGGAATTTGATTTGCAGTAGTGAAGATGTGTCTGGGGACCCAGAAGGGAAAATCTAACAAAGGAGGGTACATTTGTAAAGAAATTTATTAAAATGTTTGGCATGGAAGATGTGAGTTAAGTACTACAGGTTTTTAGTGAATTTACATGTCATTCCCCAAGATACAAAAACTGGGCTAGGGTAGACAGAATTTGCATTTCACAGGAACATATGCATTTAATTGAAGGTCTTGATAACTCACCCAATAACTATTTCAGATCATGCACCCAATAATTGCTAAAATCAAAATGAGAGACTGGTGCTTTTCCACCTGTCTGTTGAAAAGAGAGGAATTTAAGGAGTGGGTAGTGGATGCTATTCAGGAGCTATTGGAGAAGATAGATTTTTTTTCTGAAAATACAGCTAGGGAGTGGTATGAAATTAAAGTGGAGTTTAAAAATAGGGTGGAAATAAAAGGGAGATATGGTTATGAAGTAACAAGAATTATTTAGATTGACAAATTTAAGTCTCTGGCAGCATTGTATCTACCCTTCTCCTAGACTTATCAAAGATCTTTGATACCGTTTCCCACAATCTTGTCTTGTCCAAACTCTCTCTTTTCAGTCTCCCCCTCCTCCATTAACTGTTTTTCCAGTTGCCTTTCTAATAGACAGCAAGTCGTCAAGTAGAACATTAGTACCTCTTTCTTTCTTCTCATCCAACAGGAGTTCCACAAGGCTTAGTACTGGGTCCCTTACTTTTTAACATTTTCATTTATAATTTTCATCAGTGCATTCCTAATACCAAACTTGTCCAATACGAGGACGATTCCACCATAATTTGCTATGCTCAATCTCTCCCCAAACTCATGCAACTAACACAAGATGCCTTCTGTTGTACCAAATCTTGGATGCTGAAAAATCACCTTGCTGTCAATGCATCCAAAACAAAAATCGTGATCTTTACCCCTGCTAAAAACACCTCTATTGATAAAAAAATTCCTTCTCCATAGTCACTGAGAATAAGATTTCCATTGAAATAGTCTCCCATACAAAACTTCTAAGTGTTATCATTGATGAACATTTAAAGTTTGACATTCATATAAAAAGTAGTATTAAGAAAACGCACCAGAAGCTCGGAGTGATGCATTGTCACAACCGTTATCTCACTCCCTATTTCAAACATATACTGTCTATTTCTTATCTCATACCCCCTCTCTTTTATGGAGCCCCTCTCCTCACCAACCTTCAGTCCTCCCTAAAGTCAAAACTGTCATCCTGCTACAATAAAATCTCTTGAGTGTGCTACTGGGACCAAACCTTCCTCCCACCACTATGAAGCACTCCACTCCTTTAACTGGCTGGAAACTCCCCCACTCTCTCTCTTACATTCAACTGTTAACTGCTCTCAAACTCATTTTCAAACCCTCTAGCTCCCCTTCCCTCTCCTCCATACTCACCTTGCATCATCTTGACAGACTACTCAGGTCCAGAAACCAGAACCGCCTCAAAGTGTACAAACCCTTATGTGCACCCGGGCAATTTCTCCTGTCTTTCTCTCTTATGGAATTCACCCCCCCCCCCACATTTGAATCACCCAAAACCACTCTGCCTTCAAGACCATGCTCCATTCCCATCTCTCTTCTCACTGGGAATGCTCATGCTGTCACCCCACATGACTCCCTCTATATCATTTCTGCTCCCCCATCCTTTTTTTCTCCTTTCCCAAAACTCAACCTAGTGACTCCCTTCATTTCATTTTCATTCCCTCCCCCTTTTTTCCTTTCTCATAACTCAGCCAATTTCACCTTTCACTGTTCTACTGTCTTACTCTAATTCTTCCTAACTCTCACCTCATGAAACTGAGTGCATAAGTGCCGGCACTCCAAATTATACTTATGTACTTGTGTTTTAATTTCATTTAATGCTTTGTTACAACACCTTGCTCAAATGTTGTTCTGTCTTCTATATTACTGTATTTATAGTAGTTTTGAAAATTGTATTGTACTTAACTTTGTTGATAACTTAGTAATAATTGTATATGGAGCTTTTCTCCCTGTGCCTCCATTGAAAATGGGCTCATTTTGGCCCAATGGACTTCCCCATTAACAAACTGCAAATAAATAAAACTAAAATAAACGAGTATAACAAAATAGGGGAAATGTCACAGAACAAGAAGAGGAGGAACTGCAGAATGCTAAACAGAAAATAAGGGATTGCCTCGATAATTTGCATGAGTTTAGAAAGATTGCTGTTAAGCAACTGTTTTTTGATAACTCTAAAGCGCCAACTTTTTTAGCACAACGATTCTGGTAACAGAAAGTAGGAAGGGCTGTTATGAAGCGTAGGGAGCCTGTAACAAGGAAGATAACGAGGGATCCTGCAGATATATTAGAAATATTTTGGAAATTCTGTGAAAGTCTGTGTAAAGCAGAGAAATATGGAAATCAAGAAAAAGTTCAAATGGAAATGTTTATGTGAGAATTAAATATGCCCAAGGTATAGGTAGAGGAAGCTCAAATTCTAATAGTGAGGATGGGAGGAGATAAGGGTGATGTATAACCAGTCCACAGGAAAGTCCCCAGGAATAAATTATATTTCTGTGGAAGTTTGGAAGCTAGGAGGGAAAAAAGAACTATTAAAGATCTGGAAGATTTTGTTTAACAGTGTTTTAAGAGAAGTACCAACTTCATGGGAAGAAAGTGGTAGTAGCTGTAATAAGAGGATAAAGATCCATCAGATCCAGCTTCATACAGGCCCATTTCAATACTAAACCATGATCATAATATTTGTCTGTAATGGCTAAAAAGAATGGCAAAAGTGATGCCAAAATTGATAGATATGGATCAATGTTAATAGCTTCATAGGATGTTACTAGGCTATTGGCCCGGAGGCTCTTATAAGCTCAGCCAAGAATTTTGCCCATGTTCCCACAAAGTCAGCACCTGTTTCCCCTGTCCAGCTGGGATCACAGGGATGTTACTGTTTCCCATCCAGTCGTCTAGGTTTCCATTAAAATGGGCTAATGAGGTACTCTGCTTGACATGGAGAGGGAGTCCGTTCCACAGATGGGGGGAGTCTTTGGGGCACAAATCTATCTCGCCAGCAAGTTCTGTTCATGTCACAGACCAGGTTGAAGCCTTGCATGTGGTTTATGTGAGTGGAGTTTGACTTGCGGATATGCAGCAACTATATCAAGGCTTGGGTATAAGATGGCCTTGTATGCCAGACACATGTCACCTCTAAGTAATCTGTAGGAGACTGAGTATAGGGACGGGGCTTTTAGCCTGCTTGTGTAAGGTAGGTATTTGAGACCCTGATTTTCCTGGTCAGGAGCCTGTGTGGTCCCTCCAGCTGCTGCATGTGCTTGGCAAGGTACATACCGAAGGAGGCATTGTACTTGATAATGGGTCTGATAAGGGAGGAATACAGGGATGGTATGAGCTCCTTGTTCCTGGATGAAATACCCTTACGTATAAGGTGGGCCATGTAGGAAGCCTTCCGTACAACGGAGACAACATGGTGGTCAAAAGTCAGGTTGCTATCAACCTAGGTACTGATTGCATGCTTAGTACATTGTTATTAATGTGATAATTAGTGAGGACACCATTTTTCCCAAAGGAGGTAATGATGCATTGCTTGGCATTCAGTTTGAGGCTGTTCTTCTGGCACCAGATATTAGTTTGGGTAAAGCCCTCTTGGAGGATGCTCACTTCACTAGAGGAATTTAAGATGGTGGTCAGCTTGCAGTCATCTGCAAACTTGGTGAGCCCCAGACCTCTGGTTTTGACTTGCACGTCAGAAAAGTATATCCCAAACAGTAGAAGCTCCAAGACCGATCATTGGGGTGTACTACTAGAGGTGGCTTCCCCTATTTTGACTGAGTGGGTTCTGTCAGTGAGACAGTTAGCTACCCATCTGGTAACATATGGGTTGATGCCTAGGAGAGGCTCTCCTAGCCTGGTAGAGTTTATCTGTTATGCCTGAGTGGGGAATAGAGTTGAAGGCTTTGGCTAGGTCAAGGTAGGTGATGTGCATGGTCGTCCCCTCGTCCATGGTTTGGTGACTCTTTCGAAGAAGTCGACCAAGTCTAACAGGCATGATCTCCCTTTGACAAAACCAAACTGTGTGGGGTCAAACGTTTGGAGGTTGTTTATATTCTTGTTTTTTATAAGGTCCATGCTAATGTGTTCCATGACCTTGCAGTTCAGGGTAGTTAGGCTGATGGGGCTGTAATTGCCTGGGTCAGTGGGTGCTCCACTTTTGTGTAGAGGGATGACTGTGGTTGTCCTCCATTCGGCTGGGACAAAGCTGGTGCTCAGGCTTTGGTTGAATAGGGTGCTTAATGGAGCCGAGAGCTCATGCCTAAGGTCATATAGGACAAAGCCAGGTATGTTGTCAGGTCTCATGGAGACTGTATGTTTTGCCTTTTAGAGGGCATTAAAAACCTGCTCCCTGGTGATGAGGGGCAGGTGCTGCGGATGCCCTGATTTACTGATGGGAGGATGGGGTGAAGTTTTCACTGAAGCTGTCTACCAGCAAGTTGGCTGTATATATGGATTTTGTGTATGTGGTGTTCTTGACCACCAGTTCAGAGCAGATTTGGGTGTTATCCTTGAGAATGTGTACATATGTGAAGAAAACCTTGTGATTGTCCATAGTGGATGTGACAAATTTGGACTCCAAGTTAGCCCTAGAGGATTTCACCAGTGACCTTATTTGCTTATTCAGACAAAGGAGAGATTGCTTCCAACTTGGCATCTGCTCCTTCTTTGGACAGCAATTTTTTTTGTTTTATTGTAGAGTTTATTGCTGCTGTCCACCAGACAGGTCTTCCTTGAAGATGATTTGGTCCGTTCAGGTATTGCTGAGTCCATACAGCTATATATAGGTGCTCATATATTTTTTTTATGTAGGCTTGGACATTAGTGCTAGTTCCAACTGAATGGACGGTAGCTGTGAAGCTCCTTATACCTGCTCTCAGGAGATTGTAGCTTTGGAAAAGTTTTTTTTGTGTGACCCTGACATGAGGGTGGGGGGGTGTCAGGGGAGATGGTGACTTTGAAAGTGATCGCTTTATGGTTAGATCTTACCAAAGAGGATGACACTGTAGAGGTGCTACAGTGGCTACTCATGTTGGTTAGTACCAGGTCCAGTATATTTTCACCTCTTGTGGGGGTGTCGACCAGCTGATCCAGTGCATTGGTATTTACAAAGTCGAGGAATCTCTTTGTGGTTTTATGGGGGAGGCAAGCATTTGACAACATTAAAAGAACACTGATGGCCCAGGGAAGCAGAATGTAAGAAAATACCATTGTTGCAGGGTGGGTCTTGATGCAGATAAAGCATTTGACAGAGTAAGGTTAGACTTTATAAACTGACCAGTGGAAGCATTTGTATTCCCTGATGAAATTGTCAGGTTTATTAGGAGGATATGTGAGGGATCAGATGTGAAAATTAAAGTGGGTGGGGTCCTCTTTGATAATCTTTGCTTGAGCAGAGGAACCAAGGAGGGGTGTCCTCTTTCCCCTTTGTTTTTTGCATTGCCGTGGTGGTACAGCAGTAGCATTGTTGCCTCACACCAAGAGGTTCTCCTGTTCGATTCTCTGCTGGAGTGCCTTCTGTGTGGAGTCTGCATGTCCTCCCCGCGGTCGAGTGGCCTCCGAAAGACGTGCGTGAATGGGCGTGCCTTCGCTGAAGGTTGGGCATCGGGCTGGCAACTCAGCACCATAAAAATCTAATGCCAATCATTAGCGGGCCTGAGTTCTGCTGTGGCGACCCCTAACCGTGAAAAGCCGAAAAGACATTTAGAGCCATTGGCAAAGAAAATGAAGGACTCCAAAATTCAAGGATATAATTGGTATGGTAGTTTAGAAAAGCTGGCTGTATTTGCAGATGACATTATTTTATACCCGACAAAACCAGAAACCATTAATGAAGCTAAAACAAATGCAGTAGTAGAACATTATGTACCCACATACAAATTGGTTCAGCAATATCCATACTTATAAGGAGATGATAAAAGTAAGGATTTAGGAGTATGGATTAAAAATTATTCTAGTGTGACAGCTAAGGATATGTGGGAAGAAACTAAACAAAACAAAAGATAATACAAAAACTGAGAAAATTGAAGCTCTGTTATATGCATATCAATAGTAAAGATACAAGCAGTTAAATTGTTTTAGTCCCCTTGTCTTAATACACAGGTGAGGCATATTTTTTGTCAACAAGAGGAGAAGTTGTAGGATAGCAGTTAATAAAAGAGCTGAAGAATTTTATTTGGGAGGGGAAGAAGAGTCGAGTGGAAAAAACTTATTTTTCCAATAGAACAGGGTGAGTTGAGATTACAAGATTTGAAGGGGTATTTCACTGTAACAGTTAAGGCTCATATATGTAGTGCAAGCAGAAAACTGTAATTCAAAGTGGAAAGAGGTGATGAAAGAGGGGTGAAGCTCAAGAAACAAGGAGAGACTGGGATTTTGGATGCAGACCTTTAAGGAGAATGTAATCTGTATGATTATTATTGTTCATAAAGTAGTAGAAAGTATTCTAAGAACTACGCCAACACAGGAATGAAGAAAGGATATTCTGCCGCTAGGGTTGACTGCAGTTGGGGATACAGACAATAGGCAAGGGGGGGAGGCTGTAACTTACTGGAGAAAACTTGCAAATGAACCAAGGTATTGGGAGCAAATAACTGCAGAGGGAAAGATAATAGAATGGGAAGACACTAAGAAGCTATTTGGATTGCTGGTTAGAGATATCAGAGCATAGGCAAAAAGAAAGAAATAGGGGGTCTTAAACGACAGACCAGCACTGATAGAGTATTTTGTACAATCTAGAACGGAAGTTACCACTAAGAAAGGAGTAATTAGTAGAGGATTTAAAATATTGCATAACTGTAAGAATCAGTCAGAGGAGGTTAGAAAGGATTGGGAAGAGAGATTGGATAACCAATTCACAAAGACACAGTGGGGGGATATATGTAGGTCTCCCAAATATGCAACAAAAATAATTTTTCCTCTGGTGGACAGCAAGTGCTGGAGTGTTATGGGGAAGTAAGAGGTAACTGGGAACATCTTTTCTGGGTTTGTAATGACTTTGCAGACTTTAAAGATTCCCTGCCTTCTGCTGTGTTGGAGATAATGGGTGAGCAAACTGGTATCAGTAAGGAAATTGTTTTTTGAGCTGTAATATAGAATTGGAATTGCTGGATATAGTAAAGCCTTGTTGAGTCTAATTATGATGGCTGTCAACAAAACAGTTACTAGAAAATGGAAATCCAAGTGTCAAACAACTTTACTAATAGTGCCAAGTAATCAAACCAGACCCCGTACAGACCAAAAACTACCTGGAAAACAATGTTTCCTGTCAAATGTCGATTTAATAGATTAAAATCCAGTAAAATACAACAGCACTGTGTCAGAAAAAACAATCCAGGTTCAAATGTCTGTATAATAGAATAAAATCCATTAAAATAGGACAACACTGTGTCAGAAAAAACAATCCAGGTGTAAGCAATTTAGTCTGTTCACATGACAGACTTTTTCAAAACCAGCAACCATAGACTTAATTAGTGCTTAAATAGCTTTTAAATCAGGTAAACCAATTCTGAGTTAAAGCAACAGCTTCCTGAATTGTTAACCTGTTAAAACTTTTGTCTCCGTCCTACACCACCTTTAAAAATAGACAGTAAGAATAAAAATAATACGTTACAAATTCCTAGCCCTTGATTTTAAAATAGGCATAAGGGATAAATGGTCACTGATGCCTGGGGGTTCAATGGCATTTAATATTAATTGCCATTTGAATTCCCTTGTCTCTTTGTCATTCCCCCAGTCGCCTCCCCTGATGTTCTGTATAACAATTTCCACTATACCAAACTTGAAACCCAAAAAATTAGTGCAAGCTTGAACATGTTTGTACAATGCATTGTTTTTGTTTTCGGTCTCAGTTGCGTAGAGGTGCTCGTAAATTCTCCTCAGGGGTTCTCTCAGATTTTCCTTTGTAAAACATGTTGCACCCATGACATACACTCATGTAAACAAGCCTCTTCATATGACATTACCCCTTTGCAATAGTATTCTTTGCTGGGGGTCTGCCAACTAAATTTCTTTACTCCCTAAAATGTAGGGACACTGATTGCATCTCCCACATTTTGTGGTACCATGTAGGGCTCCAGTTTGCGTTCTTGGGTGCTCAAGTAAAAATTTCATGTTGTGACCCACCTTGTTCATAAAAAGGGGTTGTCCACCCAGTGTGTTAGTGAGGTAGTCATTCCCTTGCAAAATAACCCAATTTTTGGATAAAATATCATGCACCTTTCTACCAAATGAACCGAACTGCATCACCATTGAGTTTACGAACCTATTGTTCTGTGTCATTTGAGAATACGTCTCAAAATTTGTTTGACCCAATAGTGGTATGTACCTTGTACCCCACCCTTCAAGAACTTCTGCCCTCAAACTATCTATCCATTCTTTAGGGTATCCTCTGTTTACAAACATGTGAGTCAATAGTACCAATTCATTTTCAAAATCTACCAAAGTGGAGCACGTTCTGGCCCCCCAATCATCTGCCCCCAGAATAGGTTCCTTTTAATATATAAAGGGTGTTCACTTTTAAAACTCAAACTGTTGGAATAGGTGGGTTTGCGATATACCCTTGAGGTAAACACTCCCAATCCTAGATCCTTAGTTAACCTAACATCCAAGTAATCAATTGAGTTCAACTTCACACATAATTTTGATTTTAAGTCATCACAAACGTTGTTAATATATTCAAAAAAATCCTCGACTATGTTGATGTCACCCTTCCATAATATAAAAACATCATCCAGGTAACGTAGATAAGAGGAGCCAGTGTTCTGCAAAATGTGTTCCAAAAATGAATCTCCTCTCCCACATAGTCATAACTGAATTTGCATGTAAGGGGGCACAGCTTGAATCCCATTGCTACCCCCCTTAACTGTTTGTAAAATTCATCTTCAAAGATGAAATAATTGTTATTTAAAATCAACTCCATAATAAAACTAATCATATGGGGTTCCAGGTTCCTGTACTCCAGTAAGGCTTTGTGGAATAGTTCCAAACCTATATCATGGGGAATGGAACCAAACAGATCACCACATCAACAGTGGAAAAACCTGTAGTTTCTTCAAAAAAATCCTGTTTTACTCTAGTTAAAAATCCCATGAGTCGAGCAGTACAGGGCTCACTCATTTCAGGGTATCTTTCAAAAGCTGGTCTAAAAATACACCCAGTTGAATAGGTGGAACTGTTATGTGCTGCCACTATAAGTCTGTATGGAGGGTGCAGTATTTCTTTATGCACTTTGGGGATTCCAAAAACCGTTGGAATGTGTGGAAACTTGTTCTGTAAGAAGTTGTAAAGTTCTTCATTAATAACCCCCCGAAGTAAACTGTCTTCTAAAAACAACTGCAACCTCCTATGAGAGATGTTTACCTCATTAATAGATGCTACTGTGTATTTATCGTAGTGCACCAAGTTGGTAATATTATTCATGTAATTGGTTTTGTCTACCAACACCACTCCTCCACCCTTATCTGGCATCATAACTTGCAAGGTTTTAGACTCCCTTAAAACATTCAAGAGTGCTTTATCCTCTCTTGTTAGATTATAGTATCTTTCTCTATTCCTATAGAACTCATAATAAATCTCCCTAGTACATGCTTTGTCAAAATGGGCAAGTGTAGGGTTCAAAGGAGGATTGAATCTACTTTTCTGTCTAAATCTGTTTGGACACCTTGGTGTTCCTCTGTATCCTGGAAAAATAACCGAAAGTTCAATTTTCTAATGTAAAGTTTAAACTCTGTCAGTAACCATGTAACTCTGTTTTTTTTTGGAGGGAACAAATTTAAACCCTTTCTCAAAAAGAGAAAAATGGGTTTCCACAATAGGTTCCTCTGAGTAATTAAATATGTTAAACCCTTTAAAAGAGAAAACTTTGCCCTGGTGGCTAACCTTGATCCCTTCTAAACGATCCGGTCCTATTAATATCTGTTGTAATTCCTGTTGTTCAAATAAGTTCTGGGGCCTCTCTGTAACCTCGTTCTGGGTGTCTGCTGACCCCCTAAAAAATTCTGTTTCGATCCCTATTTTGAATCCTTTCGGATCTTCGTAGAGGGGGGATATTCTGAATGAAATACCTTGTCACTTTCAACATTAAACCCGCCTATTTGCCCTTCCATATTCATACTTATGTCCTGAGTTGTTGAACCTGGTTCATTATTAAAATTTTCCACTCGTTCAACGTCAAGTCCATCCCCAAAGTACCTTCTAGGAAGCTGGTAAGCTTCCTTCTGTCTGTAATCTAACTTGTCCCTTCTTAGCTTCCTCTGCTTTCAACTAATATTTTCTTTAGCTTGTTGCTCAATTTTAGTAAACACATTATCATAATTCAATTCAAAATTAGAATAATTAATATCATTAACAATTTCATAGGTTCATACTAGGCTATCTGCCCTAGGGCATTTATAAGCCTAGCCAGAGTGTGTTTGGCTTTTGCCACCCATTTTAAATTAATTTTGCTATGCCCTTTTTTGAGGCTAGTATACTGTGCCTCTGTCTAACAGTGACACAGAAGTGATACCTGTGGTAAACCTACGATCTCCCATCCACTCATCAAGATTCCTCTTGAAGAGAGTCAGTGAGGGACACTGCCTAACCTGGACTGGGATTTTATTCCAGAGTAAAGGGAGCCTCTGGGTTATGAATCTGTCCCTCCAGCTTGTCCTATTTATTTCAGTGCTGAGGTTCAAGTCTCTCGAGCGCGTAGCTCGATGGGATTTGGATTTTCTGAGGTGCAGCATGTCCATTAATTCCGGGTTGGACATGGCTTTATACATCAAGCACAGATCGCCTCTGAGCAGGCGGTATGCCACTGAGTAGCGCTAGAGTTTCTTTAACCGGGCAGCATATGGCATCTGTTTGAGCCCTTTGATCCTCTTGGTGAGGTACTTTTGGGGTCTTTCCAGTTGCTGCAGGTGTCTGGTAAGGTACATCCCAAAAGGGGCATTGTACTCAATTATGGGCCTGATGAGGGATGAGTAAAGCGGCACAATAACCTCCCCTGATCTAGATGTGAATCCCTTCATGATTAGGTGGGCTATATAAAATGTTTTTCTAACCACTGTGGCCACGTGGTTGTCAAATGAGAGATTGCTATCAACTTGGGTCCCCAGGTCCTTAATTACTTCTTCTGTACTTAATGGATTACCACCTATGTGGTAATTTGTGGGCACTTTGTTTTTGCCAAAGGGGATGACTATACACTTTTTGGCATTTAGCTTGAGGCCATGGCTCTGGCACCAGTTGTCTGTTTCTATGAGGCCCTTTTGGAGGATGCTTGTGCCGGCTGGAGAGTCAATTATGGCACCCAGTTTGCAGTCATCTGCAAACTTGGTCATCCACAGTCCTTCCGTGTTGGCCTGTACCTCCGAGAAATATATACCGAAAAAGAGAGGCCCCAGGACTGAGCCTTGTGGGACGCCACTTGTAACTGGTTTGGAGTCTGACATGGCTCCAGCAATTCTAACCATGTGGGTTCTGTCCTTGAGCCAGTTTGCAACCCATCTAGTGACATAGGGGTTTATATTTAAGCTGGTGAGCTTATCTATAATGCCCGAGTGGGGTATTGTATCGAAGGCTTTTGCGAGGTCCAGGTAGGCTGTGTGGACCACCTTCCCCTTGTCAATGGCCTTGGTGACTGTTTCAAAGAAATCGACCAGGTTTAAGAGGCAGGATCTGCCCTTAACAAAGCCGAACTGGGTAGGATCCAGTGTCTGTAGGTCCCTAATATCTTTATTTATGAGGTCCATGATGATCCTTTCCATAGCTTTGCAGACCAAGCTAGTCAGGCTTATGGGGCTATAGTTTCCAGGATCCGTTGAGGCACCACCTTTGTGGAGAGGGACCACTGTTGCTGTACGCCACTCTTTGGGTACATATCCTGTAGTAAGGCTGAGATTGAACAGTAGTTTTATGTTTGGGTTTACCTCTTCTTGGAGTTCATGTAGGACGCAGCCTGGGACACCGTCTGGTCCCCATTGATGCTGTGTTTTTTGCTTTGGAGAGGGCGGCTCTTACCTGAGCATCTGAGATGTCAGGGGGGCAGCACTCTGCTGGGATAGATATTTGCCCTTTTGGTGGGGAGGGGAGAAGTTTGCGCTGAACCTGTCAGCTAGGATGTTGGCAATGTCTGTGGGTTTGGTGTATTTTTTGTCATTTTGGACTAATTCTGAGCATATCTGGGAATTCCCACCCAGGTTCCTAACATAACCAAAGAAAGCCTTGTGATTATCCTTAGTGTCCTGTGCAATTTTTCTCTCGAAGTTGGCCTTAGACGATTTTATGAGTGCCCGTAGTTTTTTGCGAATACTGATCAGAGATGCCTTCCCTTTTTGGGATTTTGCTCTATCATGTAGTAGCTTCCTCCTTCTATTGTATAGTTTGTTTATGGCTGGGGTCCACCAGAAAGGACGTCTGCCTTTGGAGGATTGGGTCTTGGTTTTATTTGGGATTGCATGATCCATGCATTCCTGAAGGTGTTCATAGAATGCGTTTATAAAGGATTCTGCGATCTGGGCTGTATTTTCCACAGGCCCAGGGGCTTTGAAGGATTCCACCTCGGTTTTGAGGAGTGTGAAATTTGCTTTAAAGAATTTTTTCACTGTGGTTTTCTGGGCAGGGGCTGGGGTCGGGATGTGAATATCCAGTGAGATTAGTTTATGGTCTGATCTTACCAGTGAGGGATACACTTCTGGTCTGGAGCATAGAGTCCCCATGTTTGTGATGATCAGGTCCAGTATGTTTTCCCCTCTTTTGGGAGTGGTAACAAGTTGTTCCATAGCATTTGAGTTTATAAATTCTAGGAACCTTTGGGCTAGGGTGTTGGAGCTAGAGTAGTTCTCCCAGTCTATGTTTGGGTAGTTGAAGTCGCCCAATATAATGGTGTTTGGAGAGTCCTTCATATTTTCCAGTGTTCTCAGGAAGGTCAAGTGGGGTTCCTGGGTTTGGGGGGGTGGTCTGTAGCAGGCTATAAACTGGAAGGCAGTTTTACCCACTGTTAGTTGCGCATGGATAGTCTCTGATGCTTCGTGCTGTGCCACCAACCTGGAGGTGTGGGTATCTTTGACGAATATTGATACTCCCCCTCCTTTTGTGGTTCGGTCCAAGTTTTGGGGCCAAAACGCATGGTATGAGGTATAACCTGGTAGTGCTGGGGTGCTCTCTGGAGCTTTGAACCAGGTTTCTGTTACTGCACATATATCGATGTTCTCCATGCTAAGGCGAGTTTTGAGTGCGTGCATCTTGAGGTTTAGACTTCTGGCATTGAGTAGCATTACTCTTAGTTTCTTATCCCTTGTGAAACCTATGGAGGTGGGTTTCTCTTTTGAGTCTTGCCTAAAAAAAGCACTATGGGGGTAGCAAGAGCCTTTGCCAATATCCGAAAGCCCAGGGGTGACAGGTGCAAGCCGTCCCTAGTGAAGCATCGTGGCTTGTCGAGCATGTCATCCCAGGCTGACAGGCATTGGATCCCCTTTGAATGACACCAATACTTAAGCCAGTTGTTGAAATTGATCATCTTGTCTTCATATTGTTGCATCATTCTTGGTGAGGGTAAGATGCTACTCAAGGTCAGGGTCTTACCGGCCTGGGCTCCATGCTCAGAGAGCTCCTCTATGTTTCTTTTCATGTACTCCAGGGAGGTACATCTCAGGTCATTCACACCAGCATGGACAATGACGGAGTCATATTTGTACTTGCCTTGGAGTGACCTGAGTGCTTGTGTTATGTGGCGGATCCTAGCGCCCAACAGGCAGCTCACCGTGACCTTCTCCTTGTTCAGCCTGGTGAGCGGGACGTCAGTGTGCCTGACTATAGAGTCACCTATTACAAGTGTATCAGGTGTGTTGTTTAGCCTTAAGGGCTGTGACTGTTCGGCACACTGGCTTTGTGAGCTATGTGTTGCACGTGTTTTGTTTTGGGGTAGTGGTTGCTTGGGTGTCTGCTTTGGAGGTCTCTGCTGCTTAGGCAGATTTTTATTTAGAGCCTCCGAGTATGTTTTTGTGCGTTTGTGTTAGGTTTGCTGTCGTGGTAGGTCTGTGTGAGACTGGAATTGTAGTGAGTGTGGTTTCCTTCACCTCCTGACTGGTTACGCCAGTACTGAGTTGAGAGAGCTTAGCCTCCAGTTTGGCTATATTATTGCATCTCTCACATGTGTTGGAATTTGTTGGGAGGAGGAGAGGGTTGTCTGTGTACATGAGGCAGTTGTAACATTGCCTCAAGATTCCCAGATTCACCAGCTGGACCAGAGAGGAGATTGACAACTGACCTTTGGACATGCTAGAATAGTATTGGGAATTCCTTTATAATTGAAAAAAAGGGCCAATGGGGAACAAGGTACTCAAGGGGAGTTTGTGAGGGTGTAGTGCTTTAAATTTTTTAGTGCTGACTTAGTGAGCAAGTGCCAGGTAACTTAAATGCAAAAATGACAAACAGTAACTTTCTTTCAAGTGAAACAAGGAAATAAGTAGAGTAAGCAATGCAGATATCACTAGGGATCCACAGAAGCGCTGAAAAGCCGCGTTTTAGGTGGAATTAGCGTTTCAGGGAAATAACAAGCAAACAAACAACAAGCATACAAACAAAGCTAGATTCAGCAGGTCTGGATCTAGTCTATGCTACAGCAAACAAGGTGTACCAATTTCAGTAAGAAACAGTTCAAATATGCAGGCACTATAAGCCTTTAACCAGAAATTCCCAGCTCAGAAGGGCAGAGTCCAGCCTCTCCTCCCACAAGAGTGCAGAGCACGAACCTTCTTAATGTAAAACTACTGGCCTGAAGCCCAAGTGCTTAAACCAGAACTAATACACTTTTAGAATAACAGACACTGAGCCCTCAGTCAGCAGTTCCCAACTTAGAAGGATGTAAGCTACCTGTCCTGCCACCACATTGCAGACCACAAACCTTCCTAATGTAAAACAACTGGTCTGAAGCTCAAGTGCTTAATCCAAAAGACTTAGAATGATAGCTACACCTTAATCAAGTTACTACCAAGCAGTAATAAATACAATTGAATACTTTAAAGAATGCCTGGATTAGTGCTCAAGTTATACAAACAAAGCTAGATTCAGCAGGCCTGGATCTAGTCTATGCTACAGCAAACAAGGTGTACCAATTTCAGTAAGAAGCAGTTCAAATATGCAGGCACTATAAACCTTTAACCAGAAATTCCCAGCTCAGAAGGGCAGAGTCCAGCCTCTCCTCCCACAAGAGTGCAGACCACGAACCCCCTTAATGTAAAATAACTGGCCTGAAGCCCAAGTGCTTAAACCAGAATTAATACACTTTTAGAATAACAGACACTGAGCCCTCAATCAGCAGTTCCCAACTTAGAAGGATGTAAGCTACATATTCTGCCACTACAGTGCAGACCACAAACCTTCTTAATGTAAAACAACTGGTCTGAAGCCCAAGTGCTTAAACTAAAAGGCTTAGAATGAGTTACACCAGCAGTAATAAATACAATTGAGTACTTTTAAGATGACGTAAAAGCAAAATAAAGTAGGAAGAAACACAAATACAGTAAAAGTAGATACATTTTTTTTTTAAGTGGAAAGAGAGAAAGGAAAGAGAGAAAAGAGTAGCAGAAACTAAGCTGATTGGCCTTCTCAAATGTTCTCCCTGTGCTGTGTAGAATGAGGTAATGACACTAGACTGGGAGGAGGGTCCCAGATCAAATTTACACTAGGGGCGGGCAACTGCAAAGCCACCTGTTAGATATTATGAATATAAGGCTGAAATTAATTCTGTTGTAAATATGCTGAAAGAAAAAGCTTGCTTAAATGCAGAAACAGAGTTTAGTAATATGTGATCAGCAACCATACTAAATAACTGTGGCTTAAAAAAATAAGGAACTTGCTTATGAGTGTATTACACACACATCAGGAAAGCTGACTTCGTACAGACGTGACAAGAATGTAATCTGCTTTCACTGGACAACAGGACATGTTTTTCTAAGAAAGTTTAAAAATGTGCTTTTCTAATCCACAAGGCGTTTCCTTGAAGACAGTTTACTTATCAACATTTGCACAAGAACAGATGTTAGCATTTGCATCATCAAGGCAGTATCTTTCCAAAACCAAGAGGGTGTGTGTTTAACTAAAATATATATAAAGTCTGTATTAAATCCAGTTATGTTAGGGGTATGGTAGGGACACATTTTGTCCTGAGGTAAATGTTATATCTCTCACATCATCTGTACCATATGAGAAGTAAAGTGGAACATTTTCTGAAGCTGTGACAGAAGTACATGTGGTTTATTATAAAAGTTATTGGTTACTGCTCTTAAAGACAGGTGCTGCAAAGTATATTCTCTCATCAGTGTATATTCTGCAAGTTTCTGTATGCAACAGACTGTGAATGCAACTATAACCAGACTTTGATTCCAGCCAGCAAGACTGAGTGTCTTAAGAAGACTTCAAATCCCACAGCAAGCAGCAAGTAAGAAGAGCCATATAATTTTTCACCACCAACTATAAAAACACTATACCAACAGGGAGGGTGGAAAACAAACTGCAGAAATGTTTCTCACAGCTGAAAAGCAGCAGTGAGCCTTTAAATGAAAGTTTTAAACAGCTAAATGAGCCTCTAGAAAAAAAGAGTTTAACTGCAACAAGTTATCAGAAACAAACAACCCAACAGATGCCTAATAAAAGTGGACAATTTCCAGTTAATACCTCACACACAGTGAAACTAGCTAGAAAAATGCACAGTACACAAAGTGCTATAAATAACAAAGAAATAAAGAACAAAATAAACAAAAAACAGGATACTTAATGTTGTATATTATAGCTCTGAGTTTCCTCAGTGTCCTTCCTTCGATCAAGCTCAGTGTGTTAATGTCCTCCAATAAACTGTTAATTTTGTTAGTATTAATTTTAATAATAAAGTGAAGCAACTCAATGCCGTGTCTATTAAACATAGCCAACAGTTCAAGTTCATGTTGCCCCACAGTAAGTCTGTTAGGAAATTTACACATCCTTAGTCCCTTTGGGATCCTATGAACCCTTATACTTTCGGCAAGGTACGTGTTGTCAACTTGCAAATTACGTACTTTGCTCATCTTCAGTTCAAAATCATTCAAACACTGTTGTAAATCCGTGTTTCTCATCTGTCTCTCCTTGTTGAATAACTGCTCGTCCTGCATCCAGCGTTCAAAATGCTTCGTTCTACTAATCTCCTGTGAAGTGTTGGTCGTCCCCTTTTGCCCACAGGGGATACTGTTAGTTGGAGATGAAGGTCTGTTACTTGCTTGTCCTTCCCAGTTTGGGTCTAAAGGACCAGAAGTCATAACCGTTGACATCTGGGCGGGTACAGCTCGGGTACCTGGGATGTGTAGTCTATCCAACGACTTCTGAAGTTGTTGGTATTAGAGTGTCATTAATTTAACCAATTGTCCAAGGCTGTTATCATTAACATGTGTATCCTCAGTATTAAGTTGTTCCAAACTACTAGAAAGCAGGTTAAGTTCATTGGAAGGCTCCATATTGAACCGGGTAGTAGGGTAATTCCTGGCAATGGCTTTAAATGAATGGTCTGGTCTGTCCACCGCTCGAAAAATCACCAAACTCGTAAAAAAACGAGCGTAGGGTATGGAAAAACACACCGAACCAAGTAATCAAACCAGACCCTGTACAGACCAAAAACCACCAGGAAAACAAAGTCTCGTCTGAAATGTCCATTTAATAGATTAAAATCCAGTAAAATAGGACAGCACTGTGTCAGAAAAAACAATCCAGGTTCAAATGTCCGTATAATAGAATAAAATCCAGTAAAATAGGACAGGTGGTGTAGGACAGAGACAAAAGTTTTAACAGGGTAACTATTCAGGAAGCTGTTGCTTTAACTCAGAATTGGTTCACTTGATTTAAAAGCTACTTAAACACTAATAAGTCTATGGTTGCTGGTTTTGAAAAAGTCTGTCATGTGAACAGACAAAATCGCTTACCTGGATTGTTTTTTCTGACACAGTGCTGTCCTATTTTACTGGATTTTATTCTATTATTCGGACATTTGAACCTGGATTGTTTTTTCTTAAACAGTGCTGTCCTACTTTACTGGATTTTAATCTGTTAAACAGACATTTCAAAGGAGACTTTGTTTTCCTGGTGGTTTTTGGTCTCTACAGGGTCTGATTTGATTACTTGGTTCGGTGTGTTTTTCCATACCCTACGCTCGTTTTTTTACGACTTTACTAATAGTAGCGAAGATGGTAACAGATAAAACAACTGGAATTGGGATCTTTAAAAAGTGTAGGAGCAAATTACATAGGAAAAAAATGGGTAGTGTGGGATTAGTACATTCATAGGAGGAACAAGGTTTAAAAGAAGGCAGAAATTGAATGAGCCATATAATGGTTGACTGATAATGACTGGATATATTATAAGTGATGTACAATGTTTGCAGCTAGAGTGGTATCTGCGTGGTTTGTAATATATAATGCTTGTAACAAACTGAAAATGATCAAAACGAACCCAAAAATAAATCCTAAAGCAGCCAAGATGAAAGCAGGAAACACACCAGCAAAGGTTCCACTGTTTAATAAGACCAGATTTCAGACAAAACGTTGTTGAAAAGCACAGATTAACGCTCTTACCAAACAAATTGCGTTTTCGTCTTCACCAGCAATGACTTCATCAGATAATAGTAAATTAATTAATTAAGCCATTAAATACTAAAAGTTTTCAAAATATTATCCTATCAGTCAAAGTGCATCAAAGAGCAGCCAATCCGATTACTGACAATCATAAATATTAAAAATACGTACACTCAAATACATATATAAAAACAATATACTTTGTTCTTGTTGATAAAATAAATATGTTAAAATATTTCATTAGTACCTAAAACTGATGTATTTTCCTCATACTTGTAGAGTGTAAGTGAATGTTTTAAATACATTTGAACTATGTATTTGTTAAATTAATAGTATGCTTAAGGTAATTACAATCATTACTTTTTATAAGCAAACACCACCATCTATTGCTCATTATGGATATTGCAATTGGAAGAAATATCTTTAAATGTCTGCAGCTTTCAATTTGAGTACTGGGGTTATAGATATACTATCATTTAACCCAGGTTTTTTTGTGGCATTAAGATGGATTTGCCACCATAGTTCTCTATAACCTACCCTTTCTTCCCATAAACCCCCTCTTAAATCCTTTTTCACCTGTTCAATAACAAAAAAATCAAATCTAGCCTCTTCACATTCTTTTGTATGCCTATATAAGGCATTGGTATCTTTAGCCTTGGAAATTTCGTAATAGTGTTCGTATATTCTTCTCCTCAAGACTCGTTCGGTCTTCCCTATATAAAATGACCTACATTTATTACAAATACTTATATAAATTACTCCTTTTGTCTCACAATTATAGTAACCATTACTTTTTATTATTTTGTTCCTACTAGGGATGGCTATTTCACTGGCATTTGCTATGTATTCACATTGGTTACAGTGACCACACTTATAACTACCTTTCCTTTTTTGTCCATCTATCCCATAACCTATTTTGTTTTGTTTAGTATGGGATTCTAGGATATTCTTTATAGTCTTAGAATTTCTATATACAATTTTTGGTGTCAAGTTATTTATACTAATTATATCAGATAAAGCCTGGCAATGGCTTTAAATGAATGGTCTGGTCTGTCCACCGCTCGAAAAATCACCAAACTCATAAAAAACGAGCGTAGGGTATGGAAAAACACACCGAACCAAGTAATCAAACCAGACCCTGTACAGACCAAAAACCACCAGGAAAACAAAGTCTCGTCTGAAATGTCCATTTAATAGATTAAAATCCAGTAAAATAGGACAGCACTGTGTCAGAAAAAACAATCCAGGTTCAAATGTCCGTATAATAGAATAAAATCCAGTAAAATAGGACAGGTGGTGTAGGACAGAGACAAAAGTTTTAACAGGGTAACTATTCAGGAAGCTGTTGCTTTAACTCAGAATTGGTTCACTTGATTTAAAAGCTACTTAAACACTAATAAGTCTATGGTTGCTGGTTTTGAAAAAGTCTGTCATGTGAACAGACAAAATCGCTTACCTGGATTGTTTTTTCTGACACAGTGCTGTCCTATTTTACTGGATTTTATTCTATTATTCGGACATTTGAACCTGGATTGTTTTTTCTTAAACAGTGCTGTCCTACTTTACTGGATTTTAATCTATTAAACAGACATTTCAAAGGAGACTTTGTTTTCCTGGTGGTTTTTGGTCTCTACAGGGTCTGATTTGATTACTTGGTTCGGTGTGTTTTTCCATACCCTACGCTCGTTTTTTTACGACTTTACTAATAGTAGCGAAGATGGTAACAGATAAAACAACTGGAATTGGGATCTTTAAAAAGTGTAGGAGCAAATTACATAGGAAAAAAATGGGTAGTGTGGGATTAGTACATTCATAGGAGGAACAAGGTTTAAAAGAAGGCAGAAATTGAATGAGCCATATAATGGTTGACTGATAATGACTGGATATATTATAAGTGATGTACAATGTTTGCAGCTAGAGTGGTATCTGCGTGGTTTGTAATATATAATGTTTGTAACTTGAGATTGTGTCGGTGTGGTTTATTTTCATTTATATAAATGTAAGATTGCCTGTGTCATGCACAATAATAAAGATGTTTCTTGTTTAAAAAAAAAAAAGGTTTTGCATAAAAGAAGCCATGTAAACTGTTGCCTTTCTTTGAGATCTTAATTTTTGTTTTAGAGAAGCTAACACTTGCTCCATTTGAACCAGCAGATATGGCTGACTTGAGGTTCTTAACTTGAAAAACAGTTTACTGATTGCTCTGACCTCTGCAAGAAGGGATTCTGAATTGCAAGCTCTTATGGTGAATCAACCTTATACCCTTTTCCATAGGGACAGGGTTTCTTTGATAACTTGTCCTTTTTCTTTTCCTAAAGTGGTATCCAAGTTTTCTTTAAGCCAAACTATCCATCTTCCAATTTTTGTCCTAGCACCTAAAAATGAGGGAGAAAGGATACTCCATAACTTGGATGTTTGCAGACAACTCGAGTACTATCTTGATAGTACTAAATCTTTCAGATCTTCTTATCTTCGCAAGAAATAAATTGATCCAAAGGGGCAATCTGTGTCAAAACAGGCTATTTCCAAATGGTTGTCTAAGGGTATCACTTTGTTATTCTCACTTTAACTAATCTATTCCAGGCAGGGTCATGACCCACTCCCCAGGACCTTGGCTTCATCTATGGCTTTCTGGAAAGGGTTTAATTGTAGAAGTATTCTAGAAGCTGCTTAATTGGTCATCTGTATGTATTTTTATAAAGCACTGTATGGTTGATTCATTCTGTAAGTCCAGATCAAATTTGCTAGGACTGTTCTCCAGAGGCTCATGAACACCTGGCCTTCCACCTCCCAAAAGTAGTTCGCTGTGATAATCTACCCATATAGCTAAGGCTACTTGCAGCAGTGATCAGTATGAACATAGTACAGTCATGCAAGATGAACTTACCATAACAGCAGATGTTTGAGTGATCATTGCTGCAGTAGCTGCCCCCTCCTCCATCCGCCTCGTTTTTTGGTGTGTGTTTTATGGACACTTATTTATTTGTTGTTTCTAGCATTGTCCTCTCAGGGCTCAGCCGCCCTCAGTCTGCTGGCAAGAAAACTGTGAGAGGCTTTTACACCCACATTTGATTGTCATCTCAACTCGAGCTGCTTGACAGTTGGGGCACATATAAGGTGCCTGAATTTTTGGAAGCTGTCCCACTGTTACATACTTGGCATGATATAACCCATATAGCTAAGGGTATTACAACAGTGATCATTCAAACATTTTACTGTTGTGGTAAGTTCGACTTGCACAACTGACAACTGTAGTTTCTAATTACAGTCCTTAATGACTTTACTGTGAGGGATGAGTGTCATTATTGATTTGATTCTTTTTTTTAACTCTGCTCTGCATTTGATGCAGTTGATGGTTTTATTATTGGCCGTTCAGGGCATTACTGCAGTATTTTTAATGTTGTCCTAGACTGGTTTGCCTCCTGTCTCTCTTCGAACATCCAAAGAGTAGTATCTTGGGTAAAATGTATCCTTCTCCTAGTCTCTTGTGGGTTAGTACAGGGTTTGAGTCCTTGTCCAGTTTTATTCACCTCATACTGTGGGAGATGCTACCATTCAAGAGATGTACAAAACCTTTGTTATGCTGGTGGCATGCAGGTGTACCTGTTATTCTTTCAGGCATCTGTGCCTGCTCTTCACCGGCTTGCTAATGTCTTGGAAAGCATCCATGATTGGGTGGTCAGTAATTGGCTTAAAAGACATCGTGCACATCAGTCTTAGCACCAGATATCAACTGTTGTGGTGACGAGCTATGTTTGAATGTGGTGTGTGATCTAGGTATGAGTTTTGATGATCAGCTGATTTTTAATGGTCCGGTGTTCAGCAGCTGTCAAATCCTTGTGTTTCCTTCTTAAAAACAGTACCTTTATCAAACAACTTATCCTACTTTCTAATCTTTGTTGTTTGTGCACTTTCCTTCTGGTTGAATTACTGCAATGCTGAGTACCTGCATCTTTCAGATAGAGAACTTGATTGCAACCAGAGCAGAGCTCTACAGCCCAATTACTCCCTGGGTATCCCATTATTTCACCTGTCTTGCAGGGTTTGCACTTGCCAATTGGATTACTTTAAGGTTCTTGTGGTGGTCTGTTGGCTATATGTGGTCTGGGTCTAACTAGTCTGAAGGAACTTCTGACATGGTACTTTCCAGCTTGAACTCTGTGCTCACCCTCATGGGGGCTGCTAGCTGTTGCTTAAGTGCATCCAGAGTACTCTGGAATCGGGCATGTTCAATAACTTCACCTTTAGAACCTCCTACTTGTCTGGCTGAGGGAGTCAACAGCAAATGCCAATTATAAGCACTCCTTAAAAATTGTGTATTTGATCTATTTTATAATTAGTAAGGGTTCACTTTCATCACTGGTTTTCTTTTAATCTCAACAGTTGCAGTTATTTTAACTTATTTTAAGCACGTTTAATTGTATAGTCTTGTCCTTTTAGTAATATCTGCTTAGTAGTAATTTTCCCCTTTGTTTCCACCATGTTTGCTCTGTGTTCATATGATCTTGATGGTGCTTACTTTCTCTTTGGAATTTTCAGGTATGACTGTGGTCAGAAAATTTCATCCTGCAATAAACATATGATGCAAGTTTTGTGTATGGGAAGACCAGTTCATTTATTGTATGTGGCATTTGTGTATTTTTTATAGATATATATATATATATAGATATAGATATATATATATATATATAGATATATATAGATATAGATATAGATATATATATATATATATATATATATATATATATATATATATATATACACACACGGTGGTACAGTGGGAGATTGAACGTTGAGCTGGTACCTCGGCGTTCGTCAAAATCTACTGCCAGTCATTAGCGGACCGGAGTTCCGCTGTGGCGACCCCTAACCGGGAAAAGCCAAAAGACAACAAATAGGAAAAATGTCGCTGTGGTTTAGCTTAAGAGATGGCTTTGTCGACTCCTGACAGGGTTTGACCTCGACTGCTGCTCTGAAGTTGATACTATCAGCATCCACAATCAAATCTGTATCTCTTACAGATGATGCAGGGTCTATGGACAGAGAAGTGGGGAAGATAACGGCAAAGAAAAATTAGTGTCCCCCCCTTAGCCTTGGCTATTTGATATTTTTTAACCATTTGTCATAGATATACCCATTGAGATTAGTCATACTTCAAGTCCATAGCTTCTTCCTTCCTTCTTCATGTGCACGTCACCAGTTTAGACTAGTCCTGGCACTGTCCTGTGCTAGACAGGGGTTCCAAATTCAGATGGAACTGTCACACTTCTGTAATATCCCACTATAAGGGGTCTGTCTTTTGCCTGGTGATGGTGTGGACTGGACCATAACCCAGCAGCTAGGGAACTGAAAAAGTGTGGAGCATTCATTATACAACATCTGGTTGTTAGTGGCTTATAAGTGGATAGGTGGGCTTAAAGCCGTAACTCCAGTACGCTTGCTTGTAACAGTCAAAGTTGTTGACATGTAGTGGCCCATTATAACTCATGCCCATTCTTCTACATCTGATGTGGTTGAGTGACCCTGTCCCATTGTAAGCAAGATTGTCTGGGCAAGCTATGTTTTTTTTTTTTTTTTTTTTTTTTTACTGGGCTTCAGTCACAAAACAAGTGCTCTGAGCATGCACCCCAGTCCCCCCTTCCCCCCAAAGAAAGGTGAGCAGGAGAAACCTTGTCATTCTGATTCATCTCCATTCCAGCTTCAACAGGTGCTCAAGCTGCTATTCAAATATCAGTGACATGATTCATAGTGAGGGCTTTATTCCTTTTGCCAGGGGAACTGAGAATACATAAAGCAGAAAGAGTTGAAAAAATCGGGAGGAAGGTTTACCAATTTTTTTTTCTTGTTTTTGTAATGAGGAGCAGGGGACACAGACTTAAGGATGTAAATTTCTTGAGATTTGCTGCCAATTATCTAATTTACTAGCAGTCAGAATACCTTGCCTTCTAATTTAACAGGTTTACTGAAATTTAGATACGTTTTTAATCTGAATGGAGTTTGGTTAGAGCTAAATATTCTGAAGATTCCTCCCCTGGTTTTTATGGATGTAATGTGCCTATTTGAATTTTCTCACAGGCTAGTTCACTTTGCTTTGTCACCAGACTAGTTCATCCTGTTCATTGTCTGTTTGGTTTACCTTAATTTACCATTTTGATATGACTACACCAGCACAGCTGAATCCTTCTTGCAGCTGTTTTTCTTTGCTGGGTCTGGTCACTGCCAAGACCCTAAAGTACTCTTGTGTATTTCCCTTGTTTTTCTTACTACTTGTTTATCTGTTTTTCAGGTCTGTCCTTTGCTTTTACCAGGACCATAATCAAGTCACCTAGTCATAATTCAATCACTGGGCTCATCTTAGCTGTTACGCTGATTTTCCAGCATGGTGTTTAGATCCTTAGCTGTTTTATCACTTTTTTTTTTTTTTTTTTTTTTTTTTAAGTACAACTCAGTTGTTACTCCAGACATCTTCTTGTGGCATTTCCCATTAAATGACATCCAGGGCAGTGGTGTAAACAAGTGTGGATGCCAGGGGAGGACTGGTACTAGCAAAGGGTGCTGGCATAGGTGGCACTACACTGGGAGCATACAGGGTCATGTGCCCTGTCTGTAAAGCTGCATGTCCTAGTGAGTGTCCCAGTCCCTGGTCTTTAGCGTAGCTGTCTATCCAGCTATGTGAGAGCTAAGAACACCATGATCAGAGCTAGTCATACTTGCATGCACAAGTCGCTAATGCATGCCAACTTAGGCCATGGTGTCTTCACAGTTGAAACTGGGAATGGCTCACCATTTTGTTTAGTTTTTATTGAAATTAAAAAAGAAAAAAAAAATGCAAGCAAAGAAAAGTTGCTCAAACTTCACCAGTAGGTTGGAAAGAAAACTGCAAAAGGATTCTTTGCACCTTCACTATTACTGCAGCTTTTTGTTGATTTGGTATGGTTTCTGAGCTTAAAAGCAGCAGCATACCAAATGTGCATATAAGGCAAAAAAAATGAGGGCAAAACCAAGGACATTTGATTGAGAGGCACAATGTATATTTCTCAACTTCTTTGATCAAAAATTATGGGCATATGTAAAAGTAGTGGGTGAACAAAGTAGACATTTTTTTTAAATGTTAGACAGTAAAGGACATGGCAAAGATATGAGGCAAAGTCAGGGACATTTGTGAGGTGTGGTTCATGTAGTTTCACTTTCAGCCCTCTACAGCAACATACATTTCTAGTGCTGCCTTCCTCACTTTTGGCAGTCATAGCTGATAGCCGTAAGTCTCTGTCTGCTGGGGAGGAAAGAAAGCATAGCTGTCAGTTGTGCAAGTGAGTCTAGCAGTTAGTACAGTTGATTAAATCACTGAGCTGTTAATCTGCTTTCTGTAGTCAAGGGTACAGGGTTAGATTCCTCTCACCTCCATTTGTCTACCGTGCGACTATGAGCAAGTCCCTTAACCAGACAGCATTCTTGAATCTCCCCTGAAAAAAAACATTTTGTCTTAGTGGGCTTACATAGATAACAAATGGGTAAAATTATTAAAAAAAAAAGTTATTAATTTTGAATGTTTAAAACTGCATGTTCCACTGTGTTCCACATTGAAGACGTCTGTTAAACTTTAACTGTTGTGAATTTTCTTAAAGCAGAGTAGCCATGGTGACTAATGACTCACGTGACCTCATGAAAACAACTTTTTAAATTAGTATAGAGAAAATGTTAACCATTCTATGAATTTCCTTGTTGGAGTTTTAAATGCTTCCATTTTCCACATTTTACCAATTTGTTCCACTCTGTGATAGCTAGCATTCCACATATTGGAGAAGGAAAGCTGAGAGTTATGTGAGGCAGTTTGTGATGAAATCAAATAGCAGGGTGATGGTGATCACTCCCATTAAAGAGGTCATTGCTATGGCTTGGTGAGGGTGGAACAGAGCTGAGTGTCTGAAAGCTCCATGTTTAAGTTCAGTACTGTGATTTGCTGTTCTTTCACTTTTTCTGGCATAAGTCTGTGAACAGTGATAACAATAACATTTGCCCACAACACAATAAAATTGTAATTTTTTTGTAGTTTTTAAGGCAGTGAACATATGGGTGGGTTGCCTATACCAGCAAGTAGAAACACATTACTGTGGATGTTATGTTTTTTTTTTTTCTTTTTTCATTTTTCTCAGTGAAACAAGAGGAGTGTAGTGAATGTGGGTATAATTTTTTAGTGGAAGGTAACTTATGAAAGCAAATGGAAGTAGTTGCAGGATCACTTGGGGGGGGGGGTCAGCAGTATCTGTCGAAGACAAAAAGACAAATGTGGCCATTATGTTTATGCAATTCCTTCACAGTCAAACGTAGTATAACAACTCAGGAGTGCATTCCACTGGTTTACTATGTTTGTGTTTTGTACCAAAGTATTTTTTATTGTGAACTGCCTTCAATGAACTAATATACCGCATTTTTTAGATAGAGCTAGGAAATCCAGCTTTTCAGTGGGCTGTTTTATTGTGGCAGAATGCTTGGTTTTAATCTGGGGGCTATTTGAGTTTTGCATAAAAACAACAGGTTAAACTTATCTCCGGAATTTATGTGCACTAAGTTTTCATTATTATTTCACCAGAAAAAAAATATATGTGTATATTTCCGTTTGTAATTTACTGTGGATAAAGTGGCAAGCTTTCAAGCAGCTAAAACTGTGGTGTAAAATTCAAATGTGTGCTGCAGTGGAAGCTGTACAGTAGGAATTGTAGCGTTGGGTGTGCTTTGCAGCTGCATACTGTGTTGGCTTAATGAAATCTCAGCGTGGCATAGACTTGCAAAGGCAGGACCATGTTCCCTCTGTTAATGTGCCTTTACTGCCAGTCTGACACCTCCCATTATATTCTTCCACTTTCTCTCTTTTTTTTTTTTTTTTTTTTTTTTTTTTTACTGAGGGTTCTGTGGTGAACTTTGCTTAGTGTGTTGAGTGCATTAATGGCCTGTAATACTTAACCGATTTGTCATTACATCCCAATTTTTCTGCTGAAATTTCTCCTGAGTACAAAAGTTTTTTGTCCTTGTTCTCCCCCCTCCCCCAATCCAGATTAGACTTGGATGCTGTAAACTGCATTACAGTAAGATACAGTTATGTGCATGTCCTTACAAGTGGAACACCAGATAAATGCATGTCATACCTGTGGGTTGTGATTTATTACTCTTGAGAAATTTGCTAGAATGTTTCATATAGTTTCAGACAAATGGTTCTTCATTGCTAGGCATCAGAGGAAGTGTTATGTAGCTATTTGGATGAGTTTGGTTTGACATTCATTTCACAGATTATATATGTATATATATGTGTGTGTGTGTGTATATATATATATATATATATATACACACACACACACACACATATACATACTCGCTTCCAGACATGTCACAAGAAAGTGCAAGGAATGTAAACATTCACTGACCAAAACGAAAATTCCAGCAGTCAATATTCCGTAGAAATGGACTTTATTGACAAAAGGGGAATCTGCAAACAGAGCAGATCACAATTTTGTCTATACCAAGGCTGTTTTTCATTGTTGCCCAACTATCTCCGCATTTAAATAAACTGTCTTGGTGCTTTTTTAGTCACTTTATCAGCAATTTATAATATGACAAAAAAAAAAACACCTGCCACTAAATACATAAATACCCATTCCGTATTATGTATTGATTGGCTGCATTTCTTTAAAATACATATAAAAAAATTATATATATTTATATATATATATATATATATATATATATATATATATAAATATCATTTAGGTACACTTTTTATCTTATTCATCACTGCCACTTAGTGGCTATAATTTGAAATATCAGCCTTATGTACAATAAAATTATTCATGTAATCCAGCTGGTGTCATGACTCCCAGATTATCCATTTTTGTTCCTTACTATCTAATGTTTTATGTTTGTGCCTTAGTTGTAAAAGAAGCAAGGTACAGTTTTTCTATATATGTTAATGTAAATATTGCTCCTTTATGTTTTAATAAGTGCTTGTATAAGATACTTCTGTCCGTTTTGGATCTAATGTCACTCGTATCCAAAGAAATGCATATTTTCCAGTTCAATGAAGTTTGACCAACATAAAAATCCCTGCACTGGCATGGAGTCCAAATGTTGAGATGATAAAATCAGCAAGCACAGCAGAGTAGTATTGCTGGAATTTAATTCATCCTCAAGTCTTGGTGAATACCTTCATGAGGTGGACCCTATTTTTACAAAATCTCACCAAGGCTACATTGATATATAAATTGTATTTTATATAGCATGTATCATGGACAGAAGTAGATTAAAAAATAAAAAAGTTGGGTGCCCAATCCTGGTAGACACACTGGTGCCAGGACTAAAAAAAATGACATTGTAGAATTCTCAAGACTGGAAACATTCCTACACTAGAGTTAGGCCGGCAAAGGGGGAGGATGCCCACCTGTTGTTGAAGGAATTAGTAGTCCACGAAAAGCACAAATGTAACAGGCCAAAAAAGAGCCATAAAGATGACAGCGTGGGCTACTGAGGATAAAAAAGAAATGTATTGTTATTGTTATGCAAGAAGCCCAGAATATCTGGATGGAAGATGTACAAAAAGATTAAGAGAAAAAAATTTAGAGCAAAGAAAAAAATACTTGTACAAGAAAAACTGTCAAAAGCTTCAAGTGCAAATTTGTGTTCATGCAACAGCTTCATGAAAAACATTATATCGGCCAAAAAAACTTGGGCTGTTTGGAAAAAGAAGCGAGTGATGAAGTGCAGGAATATAAAGATCAAAAATCTAGAGATTTTTGAAAGGTTTAAAAAAGAAATATGGACATAGGAAATGGAGAGAGATCTGATATGGTGCAATATTTTATGCAAAGAATGCCAAATTAATCAATACAAAAAAGTGAAGAGAAATACCGACATTGGCACCCAGTTATGGAAAATTTCACAGTACAAAAATAAGATCACAAAGGGGGAACATAGAAAGAAGATTAGAAAAGTAGAAGTTAAAAAGAAGCTGAAGTTATGGAATACCTGAGAAGTATAGAATTTAGTGTAGAAAGCCTAACACAGGTTATGTCACAGCATGATGGAACAATGAGTTCCCCAGGTAAGAGGAAACGGGACTAGATACATCTGGAGAAGAAATATGTACATGGGAAAGAAAGAGATTTAATATGGTGCAATATGTATGCAAAGGAGAAGGCAAAACTGATAAATATAAAAAGTAGCACCAAAGCAATTTGAAGAGAAATACAGGCAAAGGTATGCAGAGATGGAAAATTTTACACTAAAAAAAAAATAAGAAAATGAAGGGGAAAGGTAGAAAAGACGATTAATAATGGAGAAGAAAAAAAATTGAAACTGAAGTTATTGATTACCTTTAAAGTGAAGGATTTAGAAAATCTAACTTTGACAACATCACCCAGCATGATAGGAAGGAGCCCCAAGTTAAAGGAGAAACCAGTGGAACAGGAAATATCTGATCATTTGCCATATGAAGATACTTTGGAGCTTTCAGTAGGAAACCAGTAGAAAAGTTTAGTAGGAGTTTCACAACAAGGAAATGAACAGGAAACTGTAGCAACTCTGATGCAGTCAGTGTTGTGGAGTGATAGGCCAGTGACTTCCCATATGAAAGAGCAACAGGTGACACAGGATGATGCTGAAGAGAATATGGCACAGGAAGATGTTCTGGAATAGAACTGCCACCAAAAAACATTTTGGAGAAATATCTATGAAGATCCTGTGGAACATAAAGATGTTAAATGGATAGAAAAAGTAAAAGAAAAAATAAGTTAAAATGCACAGGATATGAAATGGGATGAAATAACTGCCAGAGAAATTGAAACAAAATTAAGAAAAAGCTCCTTATTGGAAAACCCCAGGCCCAGATGCAGCACCTAACTTTTGGCTGAAAGTATTAACATCTTTACATGAAGATGTAGCCATGAGTAAGAACTATTTTTATGTGTACCCCGAACAGACGCCAACCTGGTTAACAACAGGAAAGACAATACTCCTTAAGAGTGAACCTGCAAGCTATCCTAAAAACTATAGACCAGTCCTTGCCTTCTGAAGATGTGTAAACTATACACTGGAATTAATGCCAACAGAGTTTATAGTGATTTAGAAGAAAACTCAATCATGGCAAATAAGCAAAAGGGTAACAGAAGAAAGTCATATGGAGCAAAGGCTCATATGTTGTTAAAGTCATAATGGAGAATTGTAAAAAGGGAAAGAATTCAAGTGTGGCATGAACAGACTACAAAAAAGCATTTGACAGCATCTCACATTAATGCATAAGAGTGCTTACAAATGAATACGATAAACCCTACATTGATCAGTTATGTAACAGTGGCAAACCACATTACAGCTAAGCCATGATAAATGACAAATTATTATCTCAGGGATGAAAATTCAAAGGTGTATATTCCAGGATGACTCTCCATTACCACTGCACTTTGTCTTGCCCTTAACCCATTAAGCTAACAGATTAGTCATGGCTACAATTTAGCTGCCAGAAAACCAAGTGTAAAGACTTCTTGTCGTCTTTTTGTATACAATTTAAAACTGTATAGTTCATCAGACCGGGAACTGAAAGCACAACTGCAAGTGGTCAAAAATGTCTCAGATGCCACAAGAATATCATTCAGCCTTCATAAATGTGCACAAGCAACCTTTAAAGCAGGAAAGCTGCAGCACCAAGAAAAATATCTGGTCTGGGACCAGAATGTGATATAAAAGAACTTGAGCAAGAGGGAGTGTATAAATATTTGGGGAAATTGAAGGATCCACAATAAAATGTGAGCAAATGTGAATAAAACTGGGTAAGGAATATTTTAAAAGACTGAAATTAGTACTGAAAACAGCCCTGATGTTGAGGAACAAAGTCCAGGCTATGAATGAATTTGCTGCTCCTGTTCGATGTTAGTTTTGGGATGATTGACTGCACCCAAAAGGTATTGGCTCTATTGGACTGTAAAACCAGAAAAATGCTTCATGCTTATCAAATTGATAAAAAATCAGTGTATACCATGACTATGTATTCTCTGTTGTGAAGGACGTATGGGCCGCCTGAAATTGATTACATGTGTAGAGCCACAGTTGTAGGACTGCATACGTATCTGCTGATGTCACAAGATTCAAACATAGTGAAAGTTTTAAAATATGAGGAGAACAAGTCTTAAGATAACTTCACTACTTAGTTTAGCAGAAGCATATCAATGTCAAGTGGGAATGGAAAACAAACAATTCAGGTAGCAACTAAATGTGCCAAAAATTAAAAGAAAGAATATCGGGTGAAGGATCAGATGTGAAGGCAAGAAATGTGGAAATTGCATAAATATAGTTGCAAGTACAGAAAACTCCTGGAACAACCTCATTTTGGTCAGGATCAAATGTAAGAATGGTTAAGGAGAGGTGAATTTAAGTCAAAAGATGAAAGATTAATATTCATGGTCCAGGTCTGTTGACTATGTGCACATTGGTTTACAAAGTCCAAGGAACATGTTGGAGAAACACAAGTGCAGGTTTTGTAGACCAGAATTGGAAGCAGTTACATAACTTGTTGATTGCAATACACTAATGGCAGAAGGCCTGTGTACTGAATGGCATAATAATGTGGCAAGGCTGTTTGCACTGGAGATTGTGCAAATATAATATTGAAGTAGCTGACAAAACATTGGAAACCTGAGCCACAACGCATTTTTGAAAATTAAGTTTATATCACACTGAATCACCCTTTACCAACAGTTCAGAAAATAGGTGTGAGAAAACCAGATATAGTAGTTCATGAAAAGAAGACAAAGATGGCATTAATCATTGAAATTTCTACACCCAGTGATTACTGTGTGTAACATACAGTGTGTTATGTACAGAGAGATCCAAAGACATAAAATACCAGGATATGCAGGCAGAAATGAGGGTGATGTGGTAGGATGCCTAGACAGTTCCAATAGTAGTAGGAGCAATGAGTCTCATAAGAGATTTTACAGTCATACTTGGATATTTTACAACTACATGCAGCTCTGTATGAATTGCAGAAATAATTGATTTGATGTTGCAGAAAGAGTTGATTTGATGCTGAGAAGAGCACTTCGGTTTGCATCAAAGATTGAAACAATACTAATCTCATGAACTTTAATCATAGTTTGACTTAGGAATGGGGTCCATTCCCATCATAGTATTAGAAACCCAAAAGACTTGGAGAAATTAAACTGGGAAAAATCATACTGCCATATAAACTAGCCATTCAGATACACAGCAAATAAATACCTAATAGAAGTATGAGCTGCATTTACCTAATTAAAGAACTTGCTATTACATATTCTGTTACAGTGCAAGAAAATGCCATAAAGAAAACAACCATTACTGAGAATCCTAGTTGTTTTTACTATATTCAAATTCCTCTTAAAACCAGAAAAACACTGGGCAAGAGTTCTGCCTCTTCAGTAAGTTAATTTACAGTGTCATCCAAATTATTACCAAAAAAGAATAATTATCTAAAATAGTCCAATGTTTATTTAATATCTGTATCACTTTAAAAATGTTATTTCCATACGTTATAAATCTGTTGGCATCATCTTTGTTAGCTGGCTTCGATTTATATTTTAACAACTTCGATCTTTCCAGTCTTCATACCTTTTTTATACTGTCTTAACCTTCTCTGATTTGTACTGTTACAATAAGTTTTATAACACCCAGTTGTGCATTACATTCTGCTTCAGTATTACAAATATGTTTAAGCCTCAGAAGCTAGGCATAATGGATATTTTGTGCCACATGACACGGATGGCAGCTATGAGCTGTGGATAATGCATTTTTATTAGTCTTTTTATATATAGCAGTCTTCACTGAGCCATCAATTTAGTAAATGACATATACAAAAAATTACTAACAGAAAGATCAAACGAGTAATAAGTAGACTGTATATCTCTGCTGCTGCTGTTAAAGTAAGTGAAGTCCCCCAATAATATCAAGTACCTTTCCTTAAAGCCCAGCAATCATCCAGAAAGGACACAGTAATTCCAAATTTTTCAGATGAATTGTTGGAAGCATCATACATATTTCACAAGTAGTCCATAAACATAGCATAAATAGTAATACATGTAGCTCCCATATCAGTACCTCTAAAGCTGCAAGTACCAGCTACCTGAATAATAAAGCACATTTTTTTTTATCAAAAACAGCTCCAACATCTCAAAGATAAACTTGAAAAATGTATCAATGTATAACTGTGTGAGATGCAAATAATAATGAACTGCTTCTAATGCATGTTTATGCAGAATAGAAATATATAGTGATCTAATATCAAGTGGCAACCATATATGTTGTTTACTCAAAACTATCCTCTTGTATAGTTAAAATTCTTTGTTATTTTAATTTGAGATGGAATATGAGTTAAAGCTTCTACTCACATTTCTAAAGATGCTTAAATAAGTTATGTTAATGAGTTAGTACCACATACTATATAGGGTGACCAGAAATAGGTTTCTGTAATTTATATATTTTAGATGCTTAATAAAAATACTGCCTAGTAGGATCATTTTCTGTCAGTTGCCATTGTAAACTGGGCAAATTTTTTTTTTCTGTACAGTTAGCCAAGTATTTATCAATTAACACCTTATAAGGTCTGGTGGGATCAAAGCATAGCCTCTGGTAAAATTGTATTTGAGCCAACTGTTCCATTGCTTCACTTAAGGTATTCCTTCCAGAGCCACACAACCACAGCCCCCCCTCCCTTACCAGCTTTAGTAAAAAAAAAAATTCCATATCTGCTAGACATTTCAGATCCTGATTTTCTTCCATTCTTAAATTATAAGAATCATTTTTAAAAATGGATCTGTGTCCATTTATTAAATCATGCATAACTTGTTGCTCAGACAATCTAACTGCTGGTTGATGAGAAGGACAAAAATCTGAATTTTTAAATCTTAAAAACTCTCATCTGTCTGGGTGGGTACATGTGGTGGAGAATGAAACCAGTACTTCCAATTGAATTGATATACAAAGACCTTTAAATCAGACATTACTGTATGTATAGGTACACAAAAGGAGGGAACCAAATTTAAACCATTATTCAAAAAAGAATATTCAGAGTAAGGTTAAGTCCAATATGAGATACTGACCACCAAATTGGAGGCATTTCTACCCACTATGTCCAATGCCCCATCTGATATTACTTTAGTCCTTTTAACATTTGGATCATCCAACCTTTTATTTTTTCTGTTTTCTCCCTCCCCCTCCTTCAATGGGGAAAGGTGTCATTACTTACTTAATTCCTGTTTCATTTAATAGGGACAATCCCCCAAACTCATTATTGTCAGCCCAGGATGAAAAGTCAAAGTGAAAGAGTGAGCCCTTAAAGGAGCATTTTTGTATAACATGAACTTTCCATTCAGTGTGTATGCGGAGGCCTAAAAAAACGCATTAAATGTTTTTCTTAATATCTATTAAAATTCAAGATCCATTGTCTTCTTTGAGAATACGTTGTAGTTATGTCATTAACTTTTACTAAAAGTTTCATAAATGAATATTGATTCATTTTGAAGCTGCAACATAATACCCCTTATATTCTTTCCCATCAAGTAATACCACCATTTTTGTCTATAACTCTCGCAGCTCTTTTGAACACAACCCTAATAGTTCCTACTAAATACAGCCCTACAGATTATCACAGTGTTAAGCTAACAACACTCCTGGCCTACCATTTAACTACGTACTTCTCTACATAATTCTATCATCTCCAAATCACAACCATTCACTCCCCCACCAGCCCATCCTATACTAATGACAACAACACACCATGCAACATTACCATATCTCCAGAACTGTTTAGCAACCCAAATGTAAAACTCTAACCCTTTAAACTTTTCAACTTAAAAAATAAATCCAAGCCCATGTCAAAAGTATAACAAACTACTTGTCAAACTCTTATCTATTCCCAGTTATTACTGACAACATTAAGAGGTGACGTACACCCCAACCCAGGCCCCCACTCCCAAACAAACTCCCTTAACCCATTCAGCATTCTAAAAAAATGCAGACCCTTAAAATCTCCATCATAGCAACTCTGATTTGCTACTACTGAATATGAACCTTAGAAGTCTGCCAAACAAAATCCAGTAGTTTCACTCAACCGTATCCCAGTACTGCCCAGACATAATTGTAACCGAAACCTGTCTAAAACCCACATTCAAGACAATGAAATCCTAACCCTCTGTTATGACATTCATAGACAAGACAGAACCCTTAAACGCGGTGGTGGGCAGTACTATACATGGATAATCTCAAAATTGATAGACTCACTTTCAACCCCACCAACCTAACTAACTTAGAAATACTCCACTACCGACTGTATTTACACTTAAACAAGCACATTAACATAGCAGCCGTCTACATCCCACCAGGCAATAAAACAACCATAATCACGGACTTCCTCTACTGGTGTTCAACTACTCTCAGATAAGAAATCGTAATAGTGGGAGACATTAATGTTGACTGGAGTACATGCTCTTCCCATAATCCCTCAAATTTCATAAACCGTCATGGTTTTAATCAACTAATAAAAACTCCCTCAAGACGGGCAAACATAGCAATAAACTATCAATCCTCATCTGGACCCTTGTCAATTTGAACCCACTCTGTTACCAGCCAGGCTGCCTTCCTGACAGTCTTAAGCAATCACCTGCCAACATACCTAATATGGCACCACAGTGCCCTTATTAAAACCACCCTGTATAAACATATTTGTACCAAAAGTAACTTCTCCTGTCACACCTTCAAAACCCTTTTACATCTGTGGCTGGAGCCCACTAAATCAACTCAACCTCGACCTAGCAGTTCAGTGCTTCAGTGAAAAATTCCTCACCACCCTACATAATCTAGCACCCCTCAGAAAGATGCGTGTAAAATCCAAAGCCATACAGTGTCTCACCACTGAAACTGGAACAGTCATCAGAGAGACAGAGTATGGAACCTAAATCAGAAAAAAAAAAAAAAAAACCCCGAAAAAAATACTCCCTTTAAAACTCTCACCAACTATGAAAGCAAGCCAAAAAAACAAATCAAATATGATAAAATACAATACTGTATAGCAATTCAAGAAAAGCACCAAAAGAATCCCCAAAAATTCTGGGGAGCTGTAAGCCAGTTACTAAGATCAAGCCAGTACACTACCTAAGCTTCATCCACAACAAATGACAGACACCATAGCCTCAAAATTTAATATGCATTTCATCCACTCTGTTTTATCCCTAATTAAAAATAACAGCAGTACCCCCACTAACCTAGAAACTAATCTTTACTCCTTGCCTATAAATCCATTTCAACTATCAACAATAAAAAATACCTAACTAGACTTGAACCTTCATCCCTTGCAGCTGACCAGCTCCCTACTGAATTTCTTAAAATAGCTGCAGACATCTCCTACCCCATATCAGTCTTGACCGAACCATAACAGAAAAACATATCTTTAAACTTTGAAAAATCTCGTACATAATCCTCCTTCACAAAGGAGGAACCTCCACCAAATTCATTAATTACAGACCAATCGCTATTCTCTCTGCCTCATAGCAAAAATACTCTCAAATGCGTGCAGTTGCAACTGCTAGACCACCTCCTAAAAATAACCTCTTCTCCCCATCTCAACATGGCTTCAGGCGAGAACAGAGTACAACTGCTCTAGTTAGCTTTACAAACACAACCATCCACCACAGAAACAATAACCTACTTGCCTATTCCATCTTTCTTGACATGTCCAAGGTCTTCAGTACAGTTTCCCACCAAAAGCTTATTAATTAGCTAGCTGCCTTAAACCTCTCCCATTCTGCCCTATCCTGGTTTGTCAGCTACCTGTATGACTGACAGCAGGCAGTTAGGTGGCAAACTGACTTTTCCACTCTCCTACCAGTCTGCATGGGTGTACCTCAAGGCTCAATCCTTGGTCCACTCCTCTTTTTCCATTTTTACAAACAAACTCTGTACAGCAACTCTGCATGCAACTGAAGTAGAATATGCAGATGATTCCTCCCTAATGTGTGGCTTCTGTCTCCTGAACTCTGAGAAGAAACGCAAACTTTCCTAGACATCATAAAATACTTTCCCAACTCGCAACTCATTCTCAGTGCCAACAAAACAAAACCTATGCTCTTCACCAGTAACAAAAAAAATTTCCCCTTTACAATCTGCTCATCAGACAGCACAGTAAAACCAGTTAAACATACTAAACTCCTTGGTGTCGCAATAGACAGTGACCGTAAAAATCTGACAAACACCTAGCATTAACAATCAAAAAGGTCCACATTAAGTTGGGCTCACTATACAGGATCAAATGCTTCCTAACCAATACAACCATACAGTTCATCTCTAGAACCCATTTCCTCTCCACACTTTTGTATGCATCACCAATATTTACTAACCTAAGAAAAGCAGACCTAAATAAACCAGAGTCATGCTACAACAAAATACCCAGATTTGCCACTAACCTACCATTCAAATCACATCACTGCTCAGCATTACTTCTCAAATGGCTGTAACTTCCTAATATCCTCACCTTCAACCAATTAGCCTGAACACACTCCACCCTACACCACCCAGACACTGTCCAGCCCTTAGGGATCTTATCAAACCCCATGCTAACTGTCGGACTTGTAACATCCTCCCAAAAATTTCTAACAAAGGTAACTAAACCCATTAACAGCCAGAATGATGCCTTATACTCCAACAAAATAGCCAAGTCTTGAAATACAATACCTCAAGAAATACTCAACATGGCCAACCCATCCAAATTCAAAATAATGCTAAAAGAATACATAAACAATATTGGACTCTGCTCCTGTACCAAACCAGGCTAAAACTCTTCTTCCCGTTTTGCTTCAGCTTCTCCTCTGCAACTATAGTTCTGCCAACTATCAACTCGTTAACAACTCTGCTTTAAAATATTTGCCCAATCATGCTATAACTCTCTTATACATCTTCAGTTGTCTTTAAATCTTATCCCATCTAATATTTCCTCTCTAGCCATCATAACCCAAAATCTGTTTCCTATTTATTTGTCAAAATCTCCATGAAATTATCTGTGTACACAAAATTAGTGTTTTACATTGTCATAATTTGTTAAATTGTATTTTGTATTTGTTGAACTGTTTTAAACAATGGCTTTATTAACAGTACTTCTGGAGCTTTTTTCTCTGAGCCTCTGCTGAAAATGGGCAAAAAAACCCAGTCAGACATCCCTGGTAAACAGATGTAAACTAAATAAATAAATAAAAAATCTGGGGGCAGATCTTCTAAAAATGTTCAGCATTAAGGGTTTAAATGTGCCACCGGAAGTCGCTCTTGCTGCTGTTATTATGATGGCAACTTTGTGCACACTTTCAGTCTTGAGTTTTTCATGATTCAGATAGAGTGGTTCAAACACCAAGGAGTATTCTTCACTTATTGTGAAAATTTTTTGTAGGTTTTCTTTTTACCTTTCTACAGTGATGACTTTCAGCACTTAGTGCTTTTTCTGTGATAATTCCAGTGTACTGGTGCATAGTTTTTCTTTCATGTAATGTAATATACAACTTTGTCAGAATCTGTTCAATCTTTTCAGTTCCACTGTACAGTTCTGTGCATTATCTTGCTTTCTTATGGTTTCATTGTAACTGTTACTTTTTGCTGTGCTACATTTGGTCCCATACTTTCTCCCATAGAACTTTCAATTTGATTTCATTTCTGAATGACACACACACACAGTACTTTGACTTTTTTTTACTGTATTTGTTTCCTGACAATATTCTCTCCTGTTCATACCACTTCCTGGATGCTTAAGTCACTGTTGTAGTCACACTGGTTTGGACATCATTACAATCCTGTATATTGGTGGAGGTGCTCCCACTACATCTGGATGAGTTCTCTAGTTATAGCTTCAGACAGAAAAATCAAGCCCTTTTAAGGTGCTTCAGCCAGATGAAAAATATTTGTTTGCATATGGAGGGGTAGCCTGCCACACCATTTTTATGTATGCATACTAATTCCAGGATCACACAACCTCAAAAATTTAAAAGCTCAAAAACTTACAATAATTTCTGGCACACTATACTGGCATCAATTCTCATCTGAAAAATGTGATTGATAAATTGCACTCCAACTAAGTATACTGGGGGAGCTTAAACCTGGTCTGTATCTGACAGAGTAGTAAAACTGATGGAGATTGTAACCTTATGTTGCCAAGTTTTTGTAGCCTTGCAGTGTAACACACTGATGTTGCTGACATGTATTTTTACACCCTGATATGTTAATTTTTGCTTCTACCATATGTGCTACACAGATGATTAAAGCTTTGAGCTGATAGATTTGCTTCCTGTAGTCAAGTGTACCAGAGTTTTACTCCTAACTGTGCTAATCTGAGCAGATCGCATAACCAGATAGTGCTCCAGTGTTACCTCTGAGAAAGGGCACTTTGTTTAGTTAGCTCACCTGCTTAGCAAATAGATAAAAATAATGGTAAAAAAATCACCAAATCAGTACATTTTTAGTAGCAGAGTATTGTGCAATATTATTCTGAGAAACTCAGATAGTTACTGTAATATTTCATGTGGTTATTTGAAGAAATACACTATTTTACTTGTGTGCCTTCAACATATAGTCTTTTTTTCCTTTTCATGTGTTTGACTGGCTAGCTACTGTATGCCAGCCATACATTGTGGTTTCCATTAGATCTAGTTCATAAGACTAACCATTTAACATTGTCTTCATTTTAAATCATTGAAAACCTATGAACAAGACGGACAATATTTTTTGCAAGGAGGCAAGTCCCCCTGCACAACCCCACCCCAAGTTAATTATATATGCCAACTCCTAGATTGCACTACAGTGGGGAAATGGACTGATTCCCTGATCTGCACTGTACTGTGATCTAAGTCAGAATGGCTCCATGTTTTAAAATGTTGACCATATAATCGACATTTTGAATCACTGATCTTATGAATTAGACCCAGTGTACACTCACTGCCTAGGGTGAAAATGTACACTTTCTGTAGCAGTTCCTTCCACTGGCCAGGCATCAGGTAACTGAGCGCCTTCATCCTCTCTTTGGAAGCTTTACACTAATACCAGGTCTGTTTGCAACAAGCCTGGAATTGTCTGACTTGCAGTGTGATAACATGGCTTTCATTACTGAAGTCTGGTTGGACAATAACACTGGGCCATATTTGACTGCTTCTGTGCTTGCTGATTTTCCTGCTGTGCAGAGCACGAGATTTGTCAATGCCAAGAACAGGTTGTCATATATGCTGCCTTTGACCACTGAGCCTGACTAAAGCTGATCATTGGTATTTGCGGCTTTATTGATATGTGAGGATGTTAAGATTAGCCTTACATTTCCATAGTAGATTTTAACCCTTATGTTCTGGGCATGCATAATCTAGGAGTAAGCAGAACAAAGATGTTGTCATTTCCTTGTTGCCCCCATGTGTGAGGGACATAGTTGCTAAACCAGGGATGAGTTTGCAGTTTTCAGTCAATTCATCCAAATTAAGTTTGAATAGAGTAGAAGTACCCCACTTTATGTGGGGTGGAAAACTGTTCCGTAGTACAGGTGTTCTTTATGATACATACCAGTCACTGTTTTCCAATAAACAGCTGTTTAAATGCAAAAAATGACATTGTGCTACTTTAGGCTAGTTTGCTGCTGTTGTTGACCAGCTCCTTTGATGTCCAGGGTGCTTGATCTATATGAGTTACTTGCAGCCAATAATAAGTTTATTCTTTCCAGGCTGGATGTCCTTGCCTCAGTTTGTGTACAGCCCCTTCATCTTAAACTGTAAAAACTACAGTTTGACACAAATCTTAACCTTTTAAAATAGCAGGGATAAAAGCTACAACAAAAATTGATGTACAGTGCCAGCATACCTCTCAACTGCACAGAATTGCACAGATTGTCCAGATTTTGGCCTCTTATTTCTGTTATGTTTTTCATAAAATTGTGGTTTTCTGGCAAAATAGTGGCAAACCATTAAAGACTGATGTTAGAAAATAATGACAGACACTTAAGTTTCAGACTTAATAGCCTTCAGAAAATTCATGCTAATGCAAAACCTGTTATTTTATCAACTTTCTAAGTTTGTAAAAGCAGTATTTAAAAATTGTTCTTGGTTTTTGGCTTTTGCCCCACTTTCATTTATGGCTCTGTCCAGATTTCTTGCTGTAAGAGATTGAGAGGTATAAGCGCCAGGCTTAGGCTTGATGGGACGCTATGCGGTTTATAATAAGGTGGAGATCACAAAGGAGAAAAAGCCTGTTATTTTTCTATGGTGATCGCTTCTGCATAGAAACAGCCGGCCATGCTGTTTGTGGTGGATGACAGCTTTCCACCCATTCAACACTTTTATGCAGTGAGTGTGAATTGGCTGTTTGGTTAATTGTTGTTAAGCTGGCCTCCTTGTGTGTGTGTGTGTGTGTGTCTTGTCCACTGATAAGCTCCACGAACATTTGCAGTGTAGGTGAGAAGTGGGTCAGTTGGACTGAGCCTCAGTGCCAGGATGATGGTTATGAAGATTTGGTTTCCGTGTTTACAGGTGTATAATACTAGTTGTGGATTGGATCCACGACACACTGGATTCATTTTCATTTGTATAGAGGTGCTTAGACCATTGATCCTATAGGTTATCTCTACCTCTGTTATGGCTGGGATCTTCCCATCTTTACTAAAGGAAGATTTAGTTCTGAAGAAGCATTCACTTGATTCTGACAGTCTGGATAATTACTGCCCTGTGTCTACCTTCCATTTGTTGGCAAGTTTTTTTTTGTTTTTTTTTTCCTTTCCTGCACAGCAGACACCAGTGCCTGTTCACAATTTCCAGGTCTTCCTACCTGTCATGACTCCCTTGGACCAACTCTGCATTAGAGTTTGGGCCAGCAAGATCATAGCATTGCTGGCCAGTGTCTTATTCTGCCATGGGATCTTTTTCGATGTGGCCCAGCATGCAGTCACATTTCAAAGGTGGTAAGTGCATCAGAGTTTGGTCACCCCTCACGTCTGCAAAGGACTGAGGTCAGCAGGATGTCCTGTCCCCATTCAGCCAGCGAAAACCACCAGGGAAATTGGACTACAGTATGCCCAAAATGCAAAACCTTCCCTTGTCTCCTCTAGAAAGGGCAATTCTGACCTCCCTTACCAGTGACTCAGGTACCCAAGCTGGAAATCAAATTCTGGTCACCTGGCCCCATAGTCACGGCTTTACCTATCCAAGCTATGTTGTTGGCAAAGTTATTGAGAAGGTTATTTGTACACTTTTTGAAATAGTTCTTCAAGAGCACTGTATTCATGACCATTTCCACCCTGTACACTGCCCTTGAGCCTAGTGTGGAGTTGCTGGCACTGCCTTTGAATGGTTTGCCTTTTTCTCATAGGCCATATTCACCATGTTTCCCTCAGCACATGCCATCTGCCATGCATTCATTTGCAGAGAACTTGGAATGCATCCAGTAATGGATGACTGACTGACTGACACACAGCATAACACATCCAAGACAATTGCCATGACTGCTTGTGCCATCCTAAAGGAATGTAACTGTCCTACCCTGGACCTCATTGTAAGTTAAAGTGGCAATAGTCTTGCCTTTGTGAGGAAAGTGAGAAACCATGGTGTACTCTCTGAAGGCAGATTCAGCATTAATATGGTGTCAGCTGTTCTGAAGACTTTATATTTTTATCTTCAGAATTTTGCTTGCATCAGGAGTCACCCAACCCTGATGACCTTTTGGTAGCACCTCAGACTTGAGTATTTTCTCAGCTCGATTACATTTCCCTGTTCCTGTGGCTGCCAGATAGTGAGCTTGTTTGCATGCAGCAGGTTCAGACTTTCACGGTATTGCTTGAACAAACTTCTCAACAGAGTCGTATTTTCCTGTGCTGTGGAATTTTCACTGGCTGCTTGTATAATCACATATCTATAAAGTCTTGCTTCTGGTTTATTTTATCTTGTATTATCGTGCTCCCCCCCCATCCATGCTGTTTGACCAGGCAAATTTGATGTTCTTCGTGTTTCACTGTTGCAGTCATTACATTTGGGTAATCCTGCTGGCAGGTTGCCCTCAGTTAGCCTGAATTCCAAAGTCTTGGGTCCTGCGTTGGCTGTCGTCGCCCCTTCCCTGACGTCAGGTCGTCAGGGATATAAAAGAAGCAGCCGACGCCATTTTCTTTAGTCTTTCTTGCCGCGCAGTCCCCGAAGCAGAAGCAGTTCGCAAGTGCTGGTCGGCCGACTTCTGAGATTTTCGAGTTTGAATTTCAGATCCGAAGTCTTCTATAAAGCTAAGTACCCCGTTGGGAAAACTTTTTTCTTGCTCCAGAACCAATGTCAGAAAAAGTTAATAATTTTATTTCTTGTGGGAAGCAAATACCTCATAAGGACTTTAATTCTTACTGTATTCCTTGTCTAGGCCCTGATCATAATTTTCTGGGTTGTCGGTTTTGTGCTAGATTTAACCAATGCAGTATTAAGCGTCAGTATGATTTTGCTTTAAACTACTTTGGACGCAGATTTAATTGTCCAGAAATGTCATCGGAAAGCCATCCGACTACCAGAGTTCACAAAAAACGCAAAGAAAAAGAAAGACAGCCGAGGCCCAAAACCGACGATGAAGCTTCTCCTAAGCCAGTCGCCGGTTTGCTGGTTCTCAGTGAGGCCCTTTTGCAGCCCCTGACGACCGCTACTTTAGAGTCGCAGGCCGCTACCGACTCCCACGTGGAGTCAGCCATGCCGCTGGAAACTCAAGGTATTGGAGCCTCGGACGCTAATCCTTCAGATGGGTCCAGAGCCGCTGAGCAGGCACCGGCTTCTGAGGGTGTATTCAGACCCAAACATCTGTACATTAAACCAACTTCAAAGGCAAAGACTAAAGCACCTTCAGAGACAAAGAAGCAACCTCAAGAGCCACGTGGGCAGGCCTCCATGCCCAAAAAACAGATGCTCAAAATGGCCGAAGACTTGATTACCTTGATCAGGGGTTCCCATCCCCCTCCTGATAAGAGGCCTAGGCAAGAGACTGACTATGAATCTTCAGATCAGGTTTCCATTTCTTCTGATTCCTCTTCTGATCAGGAATATTCTTTTCCCCCCTATGATAATTCTGATGCTGAAGAATCCATACCTTCAGCTTCTCCAGAGGATTATTCTTTTGGGGAAACCTTACATACCACGAGGGAGCATTTCCACTGGGAGAGCCAAGATTTTTCAGAGTCTAAAAAGAGGCTCAAGGATTTCCTGTTACTACCTCAGCACAAGCCACTAGCCATCCCTCCTGTGTTGGACATTGTAGATTATGTATTTTCTGAGTCTAGCCTTACCCCTGACTCCTTACCTCCAGCTCCTGTTAAGCCTGACAGATATTACAGGGTTCCTGACTCACATAAATTCCTTTTTAAAAACCTTGCTGCAGACCCAGAAACTATTTCTCAGGGTCCCAAGGGTGGTAAGGCTTCCGCTGCAAAAAACCCTACCCCTTCTGACAGGGATTCTAGGGCACTGGATAGATGGGGAAAAAAGGTTTACACATCTGCTACCTTGGCTATAAGGGCCTTAAACTATCAGTTTCGTATGCTCAAATATCAGCAACATGTCATGGCATTGCTTAAACAGAAAATGTTGTTAAATTCTGAATGTGCAGAAAACAAAGAAATGCGGGATATATTGCATGCAGCTGAACAAGTTGGAAAGCATTCTTTGCAATGTGGTTTTGATTCTTTAGAAGCCTCCTGCAGGGCCGCAGTCACAGGTTCTGTAATTAGAAGGCATGCTTGGTTAATGGAACAAAATCTGCCTGATCATGTTAAAATTAAATTATTAGATGCACGGTGCACCTTTACAGCATGATTCTTTGTTTGGTGTTAAGGCAGAAGAGGACAAGGCTAAATGTATGCAAACGGTGAAAGATTTCTTACAAGTACAGCCACCTAGGTTTAGTAGACACTGGCCAACAAAGAATTGGTCCTTTCCTGTGTTCGACAGACCTCAAAGGGGCAGACCCAGATGCCCTAGAGGCAGATCCCAGGCGCAAGGTTCATACAGGTCAAAGCAATTGGGTGCTTCTCCCTCCAAAAGTGGAGAAGACAAATCACAACCTTACAGGAAACAGTCCCAATGACTTCCCCCTGCCTGCACCAAGCACTTATTTCCTAGCAGCACCCTTAGGGGGAAAATTAGTACCTTTTTCTCAAAATTGGCACATTATAACCCAGGACAAGTGGGTTCTAAATATTGTGTCACAAGGCTACAAGTTCCATTTCCATACCCTGCCAAAGGCAAACGGCTGGCCAGATCTGCCAAAAAATCAATGGGCAGAGGCACAAAAACAAGTCTCCTCCCTCATGGACATGAGGGCTATTCAGCAAGTACCAGAGCAAGAGCAGGGACAAAGATTTTACTCAAGACTGTTCTTGGTACCCAGAAAGGACAAGGCCTGGAGGCCAATACTGGACCTATCGATTTTGAATACATTCGTGGATATACCAAAATTCAAAATGTTGACTTTGCAGCAGCTACTGCCCATGCTGGGCAAGAACGCTTGGCTTGTAACTTTAGACCTAAAAGAGGCATGCCTGCATGTCCCAAACAGACAAATATGCAGAAGATACCTCAGATTCAAGGCTGGCTCAATGCATTACCAATTCTCTGCACTGCCTTTTGGCTTATCTACTGCGCCCAGGGTCTTTACAAAGTACCTAGCACCAGTAATTGCAGTCTGCAGACAAAGAGGAATACAAATATATCCTTACTTGGACGACTGTCTAATTCAAGCAAAGAACAAGGACATCCTTCTACAGCATCTGGCGTTTGTGAAAAAACTTCTAACATGCGTAGGGTATACAGTCAACGAAAAGAAAACAAAACTAGTAACCTCTCAAGAGAGCTTAAATTCAACTGCCCAGATGGCTTATCTCATGCCAGACAAACAGACAACTGACTACCTACTTCAAAATGTTAGCAACAAAGGCCCAGTTATCTGCAAGAAAAATTCTGCAGGCTTTGGGCTTCATGGCATCCTGCATCCTACTAATTCCGTATGCAAGACTGCATATGAGGAAACTTCAATGGTACCTAAAAAGTGTTTGGACTCAGCATTGCAACAGCCTGGAAACTATAATTACTCTCATTCCCTGCCTGCAACAGGAGTTTCGATGGTGGGCAAAGGCTGGTCACCAAAACAAGGGACAGCCGTTTACATTACCCCCAGCCAGGCAAACACTAACAACGGATGCGTCAGATTATGCCTGGGGGGCCCACATGGCAGGAAGATACATTCAGGGAACATGGACCGCAAACCAAATGCATCTACATATCAATCAAAAAGAGATGCTAGCTGTTCAAAATGCCCTGACGGCCTTCAAAGACCTACTTCAACCAGGACAACTACTGATAAAGACAGACACCACGGTCATGTATTATATAAACAAGCAGGGGGGGGGGGCACACATTCTTACCCCCTTTGCAGACTAGCCATGACTTTGTGGGACATAGCATTGACTTACCAAGTACATCTGCAGGCACATTTCCTGCCAGGAAGGAAAAATACTCTGGCAGAAGAACTAAGCAGAAACCTCATGGATCCCCACAAGTGGCAGCTGGATCTACAAGTCTTCAGCATGATAACAATGCAATGGGGATGCCCGGACATAGATCTATTTGTCCCCCCTCATAACTACCAACTAAAGAGGTTCTGCACAAGGATTTATCACAGACGAGCATGGAAAGTGGATGCCTTATCCTTCAGCTGGAAAAACCTGTGAGTATATGCCTTTCCCCCTCTGCCTCTCCTCCCCAAGGTACTCCTAAAGGTCAGACAGGTGAAGCCAAAGATGATACTGATTGCACCAGACTGGCCCCACCAGCACTGGTACCCAATATTCAGGAGCTTGTCTCAATGCCCAGCTTGGACCCTACCTCAAGTACCGCATCTACTGTCCCAGCAAAACAATCAGATCCTGCACAGCCAGCTCAGGACTTTAAACCTAGCAGCATGGCGGATAATGTAGTCATACAAAACACACCTCTCAGCAAAGCTGTGATGGATGTCATTTTTGAAGCCAGAAGGCCTAGTACTAGAAAATCTTATGCTGGAAAATGGAAGAGATTCTGTGCTTGGAACCAGGCACAAGGAACAGATACAGCTGTGCCAAATATTCCTCAGATTTTACAATACTTAACTGAGATGCTGGACAAAGGCCTATCTTTCTCATCTATTAAAATTCATGCCTCTGCCATTTCAGCTCATTACAATGCAGAGCCACCAATCTTTTGTCATCCCTTATTAAAACAGTACATCAGAGGAGCCAAAAATTTAAGGCCTCCAAGGAGATCACCAGTGCCTGCATGGGACCTCAACTATGTCTTGGAAAAACTCACCCTGCCTCCTTTTGAGCCAGCTGCTACTGCTGATATAAAGTTTTTATCTTGGAAAACCGCTCTACTCCTAGCAATACCTTCTGCAAGACGAGTTTCAGAACTACAGGCACTCATGGCTGTGGAACCTTTTATCATTTTTTATCTGGACAGGGTCTCCCTGAGGACAAACCCAACATTTATGCCTAAAGTGGTGTCCAGTGTGGCTCTTAAACAAACCATTTATCTGCCAACTTTTTATCCAAATCCACAGAACAAGGGGGAAAAAATTCTGCATTCTTTGGATGTACACAGCTTAGATTCTACTTGGACAGAACCAAAGTTTTCAGAAAGACAGAGCAATTACTAGTGGCATATGCTACAGGATCACAAGGAAAGACCATCTCAAAGCAGACTATTTCAAAATGGATAGGGCACTGCATTCATTTCTGCTACTTATACCATGGCAAGCCAGTGCCTAAGGGCATTAGGCTGCATTCCACCAGAGCTGCAGCCACTTTCAGCAGCCTTTCTCAGGGGAGTACCAACCAAGGACATTTTAGAGGCAGCTACTTGGAGTTCAGTGCACACCTTTACAAAGCACTATCATCTGCCACTCAACTCTAAATCCAGGGCAGGCTTTGCCACTGCAGTTCTGCAGGGTCTCATAGCTGCTTCTAGTGCTGTTTAGTTCCAGCCTCCCAACCATAGCTTTGGGAATCTACCCAAATGTAATGACTGCAACAGTGAAACACGAAGAACATAGTACAGTTGTGTAAACTTACCATAAATGTAGATGTTCGAGTGTATTCACTGTTGCAGTCCAGGTTACCCACCCACCATCCCCCTTCTCTTCTGATGGAACCCATCTTTCCTTCTCTGATTTATACAACCTATGTGGCATATTTGCTTGTAGATGAAGGTGAATTTTATATTGGTGCATGTAATTATACATATATAAATTTTGGTTACCCTTTTGGGGGGCACCTGACATCTGGGGCAAGAAAAACTAAAGAAAATGGCGTCGGCTGCTTCTTTTATACCCCTGACGACCTGACGTCAGGGAAGTGGCGACGACAGATGATGCAGGACCCAGGACTTTGGAATTCAGGCTGACTGAGGGCAACCTGCCAGCAGGATTACCCAAATGTAGTGACTGCAACAGTGAATACACTCGAACATCTACATTTATGGTAAGTGTACACAACTGTACTTTTTTTTTTCTACTCTGGGACTTCTGGAAGTTTCACACTGCTCATAGCTCTGTTTGGTTTTAAGAGGTCACAGAAAGCGTATTTATTTGAGTTATTTGGCATATGATAGTGATTGTTTGCACTTTTTTATGCTACTTTAATTACATATTACTAGGCTTAATTTGTCTGTGGTTCTATTTACATTTATCTAGCTTTTTCATTTCAGCGTTATCATATGATTGCTCTTCATAGTTTTTCATGTTTTAGTCATATCTGGTATTTATAATTTGTTTGTAGTGGTGCTTGGTAGACCAGCAATTAAATGAACCTTGCTTTAAAAACATTTAATTAAAGCATCACATTTTAAATATTGACATAAGTACATGTACATTAATAGGAGAGGGAAAAAAATGCCATAGTAACATTTCCTTTATTTTCATGTAGTTGCACATTTTTCTTTTAACATTTTTCATTCACTCAAACATAAATTGCTCAGTTCCCATCTTCCCTTAAATTTCACTCCTCCTGAACATTATTGTCCCTGTATTGTTCCCTCAAATTCCATTTATTTGTATGTAATTTGCTCCTTCCCTTATTTAAGGACATAAAGTCTAGTTCTTTTATCTCTTTTACAATATTCAGTATTTCAGTTATAGTTGGTTATGATTTTGATTTCCATTTTCTGGAACTTACATTTTTGTCAGCAAATAACATTGAAACCTTAGTGTGATTGGCAGGTCAGATACTATATCTCATTTTAAGCAAATCACTTCTGCTCCCCCTCAACAACTGTTATGATGTGCTCTGTGGAGAATTTTTAAAATTTTCCAATTTACTATAATCCCAAAAAACATGTTCCCAATTACTGTATTCGTTTTAATCTCACTTCGAGCATTTGCTGTGTGCCAGAGGAAAATTTCTCTGAAGTGTGCTTGGGGTGTAAAAATACCCATGCAAGTATTTCCATGGAAAAATTCTAAACCCTTCTGGACTTTGTTGCATAGTTTGGAGTTGTACAGGTATCCTGTCATTGTTCCTTTGTATACTGCCTTTACATTCTATTTTCCTAATGTCATAACTTTTGAATTTTTTTTATATTGTTGACATTTGCTTTTTCCCTACAGACAAAGGAATTCAAGAACTGTGGCCATAAAATCCTTTCCTCGAGCTCTGTGCGATGTGCATGGGGATGGATGGCTCATTTATCTGTGGATTGTGCAATATTCAAGGCTTTTGAACTATGCTTTCAAGCCAAAATGAGAGAAAAAAAAGATTATATTTCTAGGTCTCCTTCATCCAGAACCTTAGTCTGGTAGTTCAGACAAGCTTGAAAAATATAAAAGAAAAGACAGAGAGGGAAAAAAAGAGAAGGACTCACAAAAAAAGAAAAACTGAATAAGTGGGTTCATCATCTGCACTGAAGGCTCTAAGACAGGACATGGTCTGTCCACCTTCAGCACTGACTTCAGTGAATACGACTTGTCTGTCCACTTTGGAGCCCAAAGTTAATTTAGGACACATCTTCAAAAAGACACACATCAGACAGGAAGTTGACTCCTTTTTTTTTTTTTTTTTTTTTTTTTTACTTCATCCCGTCCGTTTACTTCCTCCATTCAGTTTGTCAGGTCCTTCAGGAGTCTATCAGATGTTGACTGTGATAGAAAGATTAGGGCTTTTCTGAAGGTTCAGATTAAGATGGATATCATCCTATTCCCCTCAGTCTCTGGTATGCTCACAGTCACCTATGTTAGCAAGAAAAGGAAAGCAAACCCACTGCTGAGTAGATCTCTCACCAAACAGTCAAAATTGTGAAGAAAAGGTAGTGAGAGCTCTAGCCACGATGTATAGCGTCTTCTGATTCCGTAAAAACTCAAACAGCAACAGCAGTATAAAATCCAAATACAATTTATTAAAGGTAAAAGTGTGATGAGCGCTTTCGCGTAGTATGGGCTACGCTTCTTCAGATAATTTTAACAAACACAAATATGCATTTAAATACCTGATTAGGCGGGAACATTCTTCTCTTTGTAGCAATTAATCAATTATAATAAAGTGCTACCATCAGTGCATTACCTTACTATTTATAATTATTTAAAATGCTACATAAAAAACAATAGATATAAATAAACAATGAATAATATGCATTTAAAAAACATTCAGAATAATGACACTTGATATAATAAATTAAACTATATGTGTATGCTCAAGGCATAATATCGTATATATAGTAGTCAAGTTGATGTCCCTATATCATATGACAAATTATGTTCGTTGATATATAATGTATAGCTTATCATTGATCTAAATTATATATTAACCTAAACATGACATCAATTGAAGTTTATTTTATTTCATGGTTATTCCAGAAGTCTTATAGATGCATGTTTAAAACTAAGAACACATACAAATGGAAAATATGAAGTGCTTAAAATGTATATATGTTATTATTGTACAAATTTAAGTTTCTTGAATAATAAAGCTTCAATCTATAACAATATATATATATATATATATATCTAGAAGCAAAAGATTTTATAATAAAACAGAAATCGCACAAATACATGGCCACCCTACTAGATATTTATAGGACTTGTAGATGTATATGAAACTGTAATGTATATGAACAGCTATAAGAAAAAAGTATATATAAAATAAGGCATGAATTTAAATACTAGTGAACAAATATATTTTCGAAATAAAGTCTGATGTTTAATCAACATTAGTGTACATATGTCAATGTGTACTATACAAAGTATATAAGATCAGACATGAGAGATAGTCACTTCCTCCCTATCAAAATGGGTTTAATAGATAATTGTTGATGCCAGGGGGCAAATGTGCAGCTAATTTTATTATCCAATTGAGTTCTGCTTGAGCTAACTCGTTTTCTAAATCTCCCCCTCTTTTATTATGTTGTACTACCTGCAATACTCTAAAGCTGTGACTAGGATACTCTAAAATATGTTTCGCTAATGCATTTGTTTCATCTTTCTTGCGAATATCATACTGATGATTATATATACGATCTCGTAATTTCCTTTTCGTCAGTCCTATATAAAAGGCTTGACAGGCCATACAGGTTGCAAGGTATATTAAATTTGTGGTGTTACAGTTGGCATAAAAACGTGGGTAGAATGTGAAATCAATATGAGGATGTTTGAATATCTGTATCTTCGTAATATGGCTGCACCTATTGCAATGGTAGCATGGATAAGTCCCCTGGGTCAGTAGTCTATTAATTACTGTCTTACTATCATTGTTTTTGCCATAGTGATCATTGCATAAAATTTGTTTTAAGTTATGGCTGTTCCTATATTGGAACCTCGGTCTGTTACCCACGATATCTGTAATGTGTGTATGCATTGTAAGAACATTCCAATTATTAGAGATAATTTGTTGTATTCTATTTATATCACTAGTATATTTTATAGTATATTTTATCAAATCATCTCTGTTCCTAGTCCTGTCAAACCTTTTGTAGTTCTGTTGGCCTGTGGGTGGGGCGATACAGTCAGTATGTATAAGGTGTGAATCACCCAAAATGTCTTGTCTTATACTCCTCACCATTTTTAAGTCATATCCTCTATTTTTAAATAATGTTTCCATAAAGTCTGCTTCCCTCTTTAGATCATCTGGTTCTACACATAGTCTAGAGATCCTGATGAATTGACTTCTTACTATACCCTGGAAGGTGTGTCTAGGGTGCATGCTATCATATGTTAAAATAGCATTTTTCCAAACTGGTTTCCTGTATAAGGAAGATGTAACAGTGCCTTTTCCTGTTATTTTAAGGGTGACATCCAAAAAATGTATTTCATTGGATGAATATTCTTTAGTAAACCTGAGGAAGGTGGTAGTAGTCTCTAAGTACTCAAGAAACATGTCAAAAGATTCTATAGAACCTTCCCAGATGATAAGTATATCATCTACGAAACGTTTGTAGTATTTGACAAATTTAAACATCTCATGGTTAAACAAGTAAAGCTTCTCCCACCAATATACCACAAGATTGGCGTATGTATTCGCACAGGGGGTGCCCATGGCTACCCCCCATTTTTGTAAATAACATACATCGCCAAATAGAAAGATATTATTTGAAAGTATAGTTTCTAATAGCTGGCAAACCAATATAGTTCTTTCATTAGTAAATGAAGTCTCCTTCACCAAAAGTTCTCTGATATATTGTATGCCTATGTCATTAGGAATTGATGTAAATAAGCTTTTTACATCTAGTGTGACAAGAAGATGATGTACTAGTGTTTGATTAAGTTGTATAGTTTTCAAACTTTCTAGTAGATGATACGTATCTTTTAAAATGGAAGAATATTTGTCTACTACGGGTCGCAGAATATTCTCCAAAAAAATAGATATGTGAGAAGTTATCCAGTTATCCCCTGATACAATGGGCCTCATTGGAATGGGATGGATATTTTTATGTATCTTCGGTATCCCTTTAATAATGGGTATAGTAGGATGTTGTATCAAGAAATATTCAAAGGTTTCTGTACTTATTTGACGACACATCAAGAGATTATAGAGAGTGTCTTTTACTGCCTGTATAGTTTTAGTTACTTCGTTCTGGCTTATGCTTTTATAAGTGGTATTATCAGATAACATATTATGCATATTGGTTACATAATCAAATGTATCTAAAATCACCCCCCCCCCTTGTCGGCTGGTTTTACAACAATTGCTGAGTTAGATTTAAGGTCACTCAAGGACTTGGATTCTGAACTTGTGAGATTATAGTATCTTCCTTTTCTATTCACCTTTGAAAATAATTCATAATAGTCCCTTTCACATAGTTTAAGGAAGCACTCTATATGGAGGCATAGGTGGTGAAAAAGTGCTCCTATTTCTAAAAGGTGTCAATAATTAATTCATATTAGAAGCTTCTTTACTTACTGAAAAATACAGTTTTAAACATAATTGTCGACAGAAAAGTCTCAAATTAATTAAGGTTTCAGTTAATATGGCCGGTGAAGCTGGAATAAAGTTGAGCCCCCTATTCAGGAGGCTAATACATGAATTATCCAATGTAAAACTAGAACAGTTAAACACCAGAGAAGTCAGTATCTTGTTTTCCTGTTCTGCGCTGACTTCTCTTCTGAATATTTTCTTTTGCGAGGGCCTCTGCTGTTGGATCGCCCTCTCTCTCGTTGTGAAAACTTCTTTTGGTAGGGTAAAAAAGGTAAAGATGTTGTATTAATCGATGAAATAGCCTTAGGTATAGCTCCTAAGGCACGGACTGCCTGGTTGCCATGATACACCTCCTGGTTAGGAGGGGGTGTGTCCATAGTTAGGCAGTCATTATTATCAGATCCGAGAGCTCTGGCCAATGAAGGTTCAGCTTGACTTGGGAGCACTGAGGCGCTCGGAAACATTTGAGATGACAATATAGGTGTAGCTGCTTCCTCACAAATATTAGGTGTTGTACGTAGCTGTGATTGCTGATTAGAATTAGAATGTTGTATTGTTTGGGATCTCAGCCAAACAAATACTTGGCCTTTCTGGAAATCGTTGTGGTCCCTCATTAATTTACATTGTTTCGTTAACCTAAGTCTGTCACTAAATGCTTTAACTTGTGTAAAAACATGACATAACTTATTCATACAATATTCTGAATCAAAGCATTCTATTATTTCTTTGTAGAGAGCATCCGTCTTATTACGTAGTTCAGTTTCCAAAGGTAGAAAATATTTTAGCATTAGTCTAGCATAGTTAAATCCTAGTTCTATATTTAAGTCTTGCCACTGCTTGAGCAGCATGGGATGCGAGTCCCCGTAAGTAGGCATGCAGAAAATCCGCATGCCTCTGGGGACCACTTTGAAATGCAAACAAGCATCTAGGTGCAGTCTTTGCCATGAGTAGCGCTGTAACTGATATAAATCATCTTCTAAAGTTTTCAATAAATTATGAAAGTCTGTTAAATTCTCACCAGTGTCATGAAGATGAGTGGGTCCCGACTCATGAGTGAAATCCAGAGACAATAAAGGGTTAAGTTCTTGGTGTAAAAGTCCAGTCCAAAGCACAGATGTATCCCTCGACTCCAGATTTGGAATAGGCATGTTGGTAGTGACTTCCATCGTGTGCGGTGAGTTGCCAACAAATGAAACAATATAGCTGGAAAAGGAAAGCAAACCCACTGCTAAGTAGATCTCTCACCAAACAGTCAAAATTGTGAAGAAAAGGTAGTGAGAGCTCTATCCACGATGTATAGCGTCTTCTGATTCCGTAAAAACTCAAACAGCAACAGCAGTATAAAATCCAAATACAATTTATTAAAGGTAAAAGTGTGATGAACGCTTTCGCGTAATATGGGCTACGCTTTTTCAGATAATTTTAACAAACACAAATATGCATTTAAATACCTGATTAGGCGGGAACATTCTTCTCTTTGTAGCAATTAATCAATTATAATAAAGTGCTACCATCAGTGCATTACCTTAATATTTATAATTATTTAAAATGCTACATAAAAATCAATAGATATAAATAAACAATGAATAATATGCATTTAAAAAACATTCAGAATAATGACACTTGATATAATAAATTAAACTATATGTGTATGTTCAAGGCATAATATCGTATATATAGTAGTCAAGTTGATGTCCCTATATCATATGACAAATTATGTTCGTTGATATATAATGTATAGCTTATCATTGATCTAAATTATATATTAACCTAAACATGACATCAATTGAAGTTTATTTTATTTCATGGTTATTCCAGAAGTCTTATAGATGCATGTTTAAAACTAAGAACACATACAAATGGAAAATATGAAGTGCTTAAAATGTATATGTGTTATTATTGTACAAATTTAAGATTCTTGAATAATAAAGCTTCAATCTATAACAATATATATATATATATATATATATATATATATATATCTAGAAGCAAAAGATTTTATAATAAAGCAGAACTCGCACAAATACATGGCCACCCTACTAGATATTTATAGGACTTGTAGATGTATATGAAACTGTAATGTATATGAACAGCTATAAGAAAAAAGTATATATAAAATAAGGCATGAATTTAAATACTAGTGAACAAATGTATTTTCGAAATAAAGTCTGATGTTTAATCAACATTAGTGTACATATGTCAATGTGTACTATACAAAGTATATAACATCAGAGATGAGAGATAGTCACTTCCTCCCTATCAAAATGGGTTTAATAGATAGATAATTGTTGATGCCAGGGGGCATTGCAGGTAGTACAACATAATAAAAGAGGGGGAGATTTAGAAAACGAGTTAGCTCAAGCAGAACTCAATTGGATAATAAAATTAGCTGCACATTTGCCCCCTGGAATCAACAATTATCTATCTATTAAACCCATTTTGATAGGGAGGAAGTGACTATCTCTCATCTCTGATGTTATATACTTTGTATAGTACACATTGACATATGTACACTAATGTTGATTAAACATCAGACTTTATTTCGAAAATATATTTGTTCACTAGTATAAATGCATGCCTTATTTTATATATACTTTTTTCTTATAGCTGTTCATATACATTACAGTTTCATATACATCTACAAGTCCTATAAATATCTAGTAGGGTGGCCATGTATTTGTGCGATTTCTGCTTTATTATAAAATCTTTTGCTTCTATATATATATATATATATATATATATATATATATATATATATATATATATATATATTGTTATAGATTGAAGCTTTATTATTCAAGATTCTTAAATTTGTACAATAATAACATGTATACATTTTAAGCACTTCATATTTTCCATTTGTATGTGTTCTTAGTTTTAAACATGCATCTATAAGACTTCTGGAATAACCATGAAATAAAATAAACTTCAATTGATGTCATGTTTAGGTCCATATATAATTTAGATCAATGATAAGCTATACATTATATATCAACGAACATAATTTGTCATATGATATAGGGACATCAACTTGACTACTATATATACGATATTATGCCTTGAACATACACATATAGTTTAATTTATTATATCAAGTGTCATTATTCTGAATGTTTTTTAAATGCATATTATTCATTGTTTATTTATATCTATTGTTTTTTATGTAGCATTTTAAATAATTATAAATAGTAAGGTAATGCACTGATGGTAGCACTTTATTATAATTGATTAATTGCTACAAAGAGAAGAATGTTCCCGCCTAATCAGGTATTTAAATGCATATTTGTGCTTGTTAAAATTATCTGAAGAAGCGTAGCCCATACTACGCGAAAGCGCTCATCACACTTTTACCTTTAATAAATTGTATTTGGATTTTATACTGCTGTTGCTGTTTGAGTTTTTACGGAATCAGAAGACGCTATACATCGTGGCTAGAGCTCTTACTACCTTTTCTTCACAGTCACCTATGTTACTTCCTTTCCCACTCCCCATTTTGATATCAGTGGCTTTTGATTTAAGAGTTCAGCTGGTACTTGTGTATTTGGCACTGAGTAGTGCTTCCCTTTAGGCACCATTTCTTACTAGTACTGCTCATTTGATGCTGAGCCTTTGGAGTCTCAGATGACTGCTTGATATCGAGTCTTAAGCACCTCCCTTTGCATTGGCTTGGTTGGCTCTGATCTTAGTGTTTGACACAGTGGATCTTCTCTCCATTTCAGGATGGTGTGTGTTTGTGGCAGGGGTTCATTCCTCAGTGCCATTTACATCCATTTGGGTGAGAATAACCCAGGACTAGGTCATGGATCTCAGATGTCGACTGACTTGGTGTATGCCTTCAAGGATGATTACCCCTATTCTGACAGAGTCTGCAGAACCTCCATCAATATCTATCTGCTGCAGCAACTCGCATCCATTATTTGGTCCTTTGACAATCTCATTAGGTGCTCCTGGGACAGAGCAGAATAGAAAGTCTTAAAGAACCTGCACAGGTTCAATCCAAGTCCTTGGGGGTTTGCACAAGTATTTTCTGGATATACCCCATGAAAAGGACGTGCAATGGAGGCATGTGGATTTCCTTAGGGAGTGTAACCTCTGACACTGACATTGATTGAGAGGGTTCCTACCATCCCCACCCAAAAATGCCACCTTTGGACGAAATCCTTGAATTAATGTGTACAAGGGGATCTTGGCAAACTGACCCCCCCCTCCCCAATGATTAGAAGGTGGTGTTTGAGGTTGGTGTCTTCCCTGTCTGTCTCATGGCTAGTCTCTTCTGCTGTGGTAGTCTTGTAAGTTTGGCCAGCAGGAGGGCATAGCATGAAGCAGACTTGCAGAAGCTGTCCCTAGAAAGCTGCATAGTGTACGTTATCCCTTAAGTGTAAACAACATTGAAACAAAGGACTTATAATGAACTTCATGAATGTAGCAATGGCCACCTGGAGAGAGCTGTTAGATGACACTGCTGTTGTCCATCTGCCAAACAAGGAGTCCAGAGCATTGGACATAATGGGGAAGTTCACCTGTACCTCAGGTCCCTTTGCTTTCAGAATGTTTATACCACATACATGTGTCGGTTCCAAAGAGATTTAGCAAAACAGCTAGCATTAGATTCTTTACAGATGCCAGCCACAGCTAAGTCTAGGAAACATATTGAGGTTTGTATGAGTACGTTGTCTTACGTTACCAGTCCTACTACAGCCAGTAAGGCAGCCTGAGAGACAGAGACAGGTATTACATAGAGGTGTCAAGCTCGACTCCATCTTTGTGATTTTGCAGATAATTTCAAGGTGTTTATCACCAATCCCCCTTATTCTGAGTCCTCCTGGTGAAAGATAATGGATGTATAAGCAAGAGAGGACACACTTGTGTGCAATAGGTATCTGATTTGAGACTACCCAAATATCCTACAATAGGAATCAAAAGGGTTCCTAGTCTGTATGGTTTCAAAAGGCTGATAGCTTTTGACGTTTCCTGTGTTAGGAGTGGTCCCTTCTGCAATGGATACCGTCCTAGAGGTAGAAGAGGTATGCAAAGGCAGGGATTTTGGGGTCTCTTTTCAGGCAAGCCGTTCTAGTGGCACTGAATGCTTACCAGACTGCTCTACTCTTCTGTATATGTGGCTATCACTCAGGACAGCTAGGTGAGAGAAATAATAAACAGAGGCTGTACAATAATTTTTTCCTGCCATTTTCACCATACTCCTCCCTGTTATTCACAGCTGCTCCCAGTTGTCTCACCCCATCAGTGAGAAATGGCAAAAAGAGACCTTATCACTTACTTGGAATAGAGAAGTATCCAGGAGGTCCTAGCCAGACCAGCTATAGTCCAGAATCTATTTTAGGGTCTTTTTGATTTTAAAGAAAAACAAGGACCTTAGACCAATTGTGGATCTCAGCGAATCACTATATCAAGAAGACCACATTAATTATGGTCCCTTGAAGAATGCAGATGTTCGTGTTACACTGCTGCAGTCATCACACTTGGGTTATCTGCCGTCAGGCAGTCCTGCAGCCGGCCTGAGTTCCAAAGTCTTGGTCTGGCGTTGGTTGCGGTCACCTCTTCCCTGACGTCAGTGCGACAGGAGTATAAAAGAGGCAGCCGACGCCATTTTCTTCAGTCTTTCCTGCTGCGCGGTGCCCGAAGCAGAAGCAGTTCGCAAGTGCCGGTCGGCCGACTCCTGAGATTTTCAAATCGAATTTCAGACCAAAGTCTTCAATAAAGCCAAGTACCCTGTTGGGGAATCTTTTCTTGCCTCAGACCGATGTCAGAAAAAGTTAATTGCATTTCTTTTGGGAAGCAAATACCTCATAAGGATTTTCATTCTTATTGTATTCCTTGCCTAGGCCCAGACCACAACATCACAGGTTGTCTGTTTTGTGCTAGGTTTAACAAACGAACTATTAAACGTCGGTTTGATTTCGCCCGACAATATTTTGGTAGAAAATTTAATTACACCATGCCTTCGGAGCAACCGACAACCGGGATGCATAAAAAGTGCAAAGATAAGGACAGGCAGCCGAGACCCAAACCAGACACCGAGGCCTCTGCTAGGCCAGTCGCCGGTTGTCAGTGAGGCGCCTATGCAGCCACTGACGACCGCTGATTTAAAACCCCAGGCTGCATCTGACTCCCAAGCAGAGATTACTGGGCCTCCAGAGCCTTTATCTTTAGGCCCTTCCGACTCCGTGGCTGAAGGGGATTCCAGTGTAGTTGAAAGGCCTTTAGTTGCTGAAGGTGTCTTCAGACCGACTACACTTACTATAAAATCCTATGCAAAGCTGAAAACTCCTTTAAAAGTAAGGAAGCCTGTACAGCAGTTTCCAGTACAAGGCCCCATGCCTAAGAAACAGATGCTTAAGATGGCTGAAGACTTAATTACCCTAATCAGGGGTTCCCATCCCCCTCCTGACAGGAGGAGGACTACGCTTCGTCTGACCAGGTTTCCATTTCCTCAGATTCTTCTGAGGAACAGGAATACTCTTTTCCCCCTTATGGAAGACTCTGATGCTGAAGAGTCTATTCCTTCAGCATCTCCCCCAGAAGACTACTCTTTTGGGGAAACTTTACATACCATGAGGGAACATTTCCACTGGGAAGGCCAGAATTACTCTGATTCTAAGAAAAGGCTCCGAGAGTTCCTTTTACTACCCCAGCACAGACCCCTTGCTATTCCACCTGTGTTAGACATTGTGGATGATGTTTATTCAGAATCTAGCCTTAACCCAGATTCATTACCTCATGCACCAGCCAAACCAGACAGATACTACAGAGTCCCTGACTCGCACAAATTCCTATATAAAAGCCCTGTTGCTGACCCAGAAACCATTTCCCAGGGTCCCAAAGGGGTTAAGGCCTCTATTGCTAAAAATCCTGTACCCTCTGAAAGGGATTCTAGAGCACTAGACAGATAGGGAAAGAAAGTATATACCCCCGCTACTCTAGCTATGAGGGCCTTTAATTGCCAGTTTCACATTTATTTATTTATTTATTTCAGTTTGATTACCGGGGAAGTCCACTGGGCTAATGGGCCCGTTTTCAGTGGAGGCCCGGGGAGAAAAGCTCCAAAACACAAACAAATCAATACATTTATATATACAGATTACAAAATAATTTCAGAGTACATGCTAATCCAAGTTCAAATTCTGAATTACAATGATAATTCCAGTAAACAAGTAAAGTCAAAGTCACTCTAAGAAACAAGTATCAGGTGGTTGTAACAGAAGAAACACAACAATTCCACTTTTGTTTTGAGAAAAAGGCAATACTTGGGATATTACTGTTTTTTGTGCTGTTCACTAAGCATAGTGCATTATAGAAAGGAGAACAGGGGCAGAATAGAAGGAGGTTAGTCTGGAGCAAATGGAGTAGAAAGTTTAGGTATTAAAGGCAGAGGAGTGCAGTTGCAAATTCTGTTATGAAAGAAGTAGGAATGAAGCGGAGTTTTGAAGTTGTTTAGGTTGGTACTGGTCCTTAGTGACAAGGGCAGGGCATTCCGTTTCTTAGCAAGTGTAAAGGATAAGAGAAGCTGGCCAGCAGGGCGTTGGGGTTTTTGAACTGTGATCAAGTTGTGTTGAGAAGATCTAAGTGGTCGAGAGGGGGTAATAAGGGAGCAGGAGATTTGTAAGGGCTGGGCAGTTTGAAGGGTATAGTAGTAGCTTGAAGGCTGTGGTGAGTTGGAGGAGGTTAAGTTGATTAGGAAGTTCTAGCCAGTTTAGGGTGAGAAGGGAGGAGCAGTGATGGGAAGAGGATTTTGCATTAGTGACAAACCTGGCAATTTTGTTGTAGCATAGCTCAAGTTTGGATGTAAAAGAGGATGAGAGATTAGTTAGCAGGGAGGCACCGTATAGGACGGAAGGAAGGAGGAAGGTAGAAGCAAGGGTTAGTCTAGAGTGAGGAGAGAGGAAGTGGTTGTTTCTATACAATAGACCTAGTTTTATGTGAGTTTTTTTGGTATTAAGTTGGATATGTGTATTAAATTTTAGTTGATCGTCGATAGTGACACCAAGAAGTTTGGAGGAAGATACAGTTTCGATAGAGGAGTTATTAAGGCTAGTGATTAGGAATGACTGTCTGTTGAGAGAGGAGGATTTAGAGGGAGAGAAAAGGAGTATCTTAGTTTTGTTGGCATTTAGGGAGAGGTGGTTTTGTAGCATCCACTTTTCAGTGGTAGAGAAGGCACTTTGGGTTAGGGCTTGGAGGTCTCTTAGGTTAGAGGCAGAGCAGATTAATGTTGGTCTGCCAGCTGGTCTGAAATATCAGCAATATTTGGTATCTCAATTAAAAGAAAAAATGATCACACATGCAGAGCAGCCTGATTACAAGGAAATGCAAGATTTGTTGCATGCAGCAGAACAAGTGGGAAAACATACTTTGCAATGTGGATTTGATTAATTGGAAGCTTCTTGTAGAGCAGCAGTAACAGGGTCTGTCATTCGTAGGCATGCTTGGTTAAAAGAACAAACTTTACCTGATCGTGTTAAAACAAAGTTATTGGATGCACCTTTACAGCAGGATGTTTTATTTGGTGTGAAAGCAGAAGAGGTTTTAAAGAAAATGGAGGATAAGGCAAAATCTATGCAGATGGTCAAGGATTTTTTTACAGGTTCAACCCCCTCATTTCAGCAGAAATTGGCCAACCAAAAACTGGTACTTTCCAACTTCTGACAGACCACAGAGGGGCAAATACAGACGCCCAAGGGGCAGAGGTCAGCCACAAGGCTCTTACAAGCCTCAACAATGGGGTGCCACAACCCAGAAAGGAGGAGAAGACAAGTCTCAAACTTTCAGAAGACAGTCACAATCAGACTGCCAAACAAATCCCTCTTGGCAGCTCCCTTGGGAGGAAAACTTGCACTTTTTGCAGGCAATTGGCACATCATCACAAAAGACAAATGGATCCTAAATGTTGTATCTCAAGGATACAGGTTCCACTTTCACACTTTACCAAGGATAAAAGGAATGCCAAACCTGCCACCAAATCAATGGGCAGAGGCTCAAAGACAAATTACAGCACTCATGGACATGAGAGCCATGCAACAGGTTCCTACACAGGAGCAAGGACAAGGATTTTACTCAACACTCTTTCTGGTTCCCGAAAGGACAAAGCCTGGAGACCCATTCTAGACCTTTCAATTCTAAACACATACCTGGAAGTACCCAAATTCAAGGTGCTCACACTACAGCAACTTCTTCCCATGCTGGGCAAGAAGGCTTGGCTAGTAACACTGGACCTCAAGGAGGCATACCTGCATGTCCCTATCAGACAAAATTGCAGAAGATACCTCTGATTTATAGCAGGTTCAATTCATTACCAATTCTCTGCACTGCCCTTTGGCTTATCTACTGCTCCCAGGGTTTTCACAAAATGCCTGGCACCAGTAATTGCATACTGCAGACAAAGAGGAATTCAAATATATCCATACCTGGACGACTGCCTTATTCAAGCAGAAAGCAAGGACATTCTTTTAAAACATCTGGCATTTGTAAAAAACCTACTAAGTTGCCTAGGGTACACAGTAAATGAAAAAAAGTCAAAACTAGTGCCCTCACAAGACATAATATTCCTGGGTGCCAGCTTAAATACAACGGCCCAGATGGCTTATTTCACGCCAGACAAGCAAGGACAACTGACTCAATACTTCAAAATGATGGCAACAAAGACCCAACTCCCTGCAAGAAAAATTCTACAGGCCTTGGGATTCATGGCATCTTGCATACTACTAATTCCATATGCCAAACTGCATATGAGGAAATTACAATGGTACCCGAAAAGCATATGGCCTCAACACAGCCACAGCTTGAAAACAATAATACCACTCATTTCCTGCCTTCAACAGGAGTTTCTATGGTGGGCTCAGGCATGTCACCTCAACAAGGGTCAGCCTTTCACCTTATCCACAGCCAGGCAAACAATAACAACAGATGCATCGGATTACGCCTGGAGAGCACACATGGCAGGACAGTGTATTCAGGGCAAATGGTCTGCAGATCAAATGCATCTCCACATCAGTCAAAAAGAGATGCTACCTGTACAAAATGCCCTAACAGCTTTCAAGGACCTCCTACATCCAGGACAACTTCTAATAAAGACTGACAACACCACAGTGATGTGGTACATAAACAAACAAGGGGGCACACATTCCTACCACCTATGCAGGCAAGCAATGACCTTGTGGAACACAGCACTGACCTACCAAGTTCAACTACAAGCACAATTCCTGCCAGGAAAGAAAAATACCTTGGTAGACGAACTAAGCAGAAATATCATGGATCCTCATGAGTGGAAACTAGATACACAAGTATTCACATTGATAACTCAAAAATGGGGGAGCCCAGACATAGATCTGTTTGCCTCCCCCCAAAATTACCAACTACAGAAATTTTGCACAAGGACATACCACACACTAGCTTGGAAAGTGGACGCCCTCTCATTCAGTTGGAAAACATTAACAGTGTATGCCACTGCTTCTTCTGGCAAAGGTGCTCCTGAAAGCCAGATTAGAGAGGCCACAAGTGATACTCATTGCTCCGACTGGCCACGCCAACACTGGTATCCAATGTTAAGGAACATGCCTCAAGGCCCACCATGGATTTTACCTCAAATTCCTCACCTGCTGACTCAGCAAAACAATCAGATTCTACACAGCCAGCTCAAGACTTTAAATCTGGCTGCATGGCAGATTACTTAAACAACCAGTCAACACTTCTCTCTAAAGCTGTTATGGATGTCTTTCTGGAGGCCAGGAGACCCAGTACCAGGAAAACCTACTCAGACAAATGGAAAAGATTCTGTGCCTGGAAAAGATTCTGTGCCTGGAACCAGGCTAAAGGCCAAAATCCTCTAGTCCTAAATATTCCTCAGATTCTGCAATATTTAACCGAGATGTTGCACAAAGGCCTTTCCTTTTCATCTATTAAGATCCACGCTTCAGCTATTTCAGCTCATTACAACACGGATCCTCCTATATTTTCACATCCATTACTAAGACAGTACCTCAGAAGGGCTAAGAACATAAGACCGCCCCGGAGAGCACCAACACCAACTTGGGACCTCAATTTTGTTTTGGAAAAACTTACACTACCACCCTTTGAACCAGATTTTTCAGCCGATTTACAATTTTTATCATGGAAAACTGCCCTGCTGCTAGCAATAACTTCAGCATGAAGAGTCTCAGAGCTACAGGCCCTAATGGCAGTGGAGCCTTTCATTATTTTTTATCAAGACATAGTCTCTTTACGAATTAACCCTTCCTTTATGCCAAAGGTGGTATCCAGTGTGGCTCTAAACCAAACCATTCATTTACCCACCTTTTATCCAAACCCCCAGAATAAAGGGGAAAGGCTCCTACACTCTTTGGACATTCACAGGCAGTTATGTTTCTGCTTGGATAAAACTAAGCCTTTCAGAAAATCTGACCAACTCTTTGTATCCTATGCTGCAGGATCACAAGGAAAAGCTATCTCAAAACAGACCATTTCAAAATGGATAGGACATTGTATCCATTTCTGCTACACACACCATGGGAAACCTGTACCTGGTAACATTAGGCCCCATTCCACCAGGGCTACAGCAACATCAGCAGCTTTCCTCAGAGGGGTACCAACCAAGGATATTTTGGTGGCTGCAACTTGGAGTTCAGTGCACACCTTCACCAAGCACTACCACTTACCTCTATACTCAAAAACCAGAGCTGGCTTTGCCACTGCAGTTCTGCAGGGCCTACTAGCTTCTTCAAACCCTGTTTAGTACCGACCGCCCAGCCTTAGCTTTGGGATTCAACCCACGTGTGATGACTGCAGCAGTGTAACACGATGAACATACTATAGTTTTGTACCTACCATAAATGTAGATGTTTGAGAGTTCACACTGCTGCAGTCCAGGTTACCCTCCCACCATCCCCTCTTCTTACCTGGGTTTTATCTATACCTCTCTTTTTATACAATCTATATGATGCATTTCTATATGGTGTATTTGCTTACAGCTGTAGCTATTGTTTTCTACTTATGTATTTTACTTAGGATTATGTATTGCCTTCCTATTTGGGGGCACCTGACATCTGGGGCAAGAAAAACTGAAGAAAATGGCGTCGGCTGCCTCTTTTATACCCTTGTCGCACTGACGTCAGGGAAGAAGCAACCGACGCTGGACCAAGACTTTTGAACTCAGGCCGGCTGCAGGACCGCCTAACGGCAGATAACCCAAGTGTGATGACTGCAGCATTGTGAACACTCTAACATCTACATTTATGGTAGGCACAAAACTGTACTTTTTTTCCCCTGCTTGAAGGCAAGTATTGAATTTGCTTGGTAGACTTCCAGGATTCCTACCTCCATATCAACATCGCAAAAGCATCCAGGTGATTTCTGCGATTCCATCTGGGAGCCACTCACTTTAATTAGAGCTCATCTGTACTTTCATAAAATTAATGCAGTGTATTCCTTACAATTTCTGTGGTACAACAGAAAATCTCTGGTTTTCGCTGCTTGCTTTGTTTACCTTAATTGTTTTTTGGAACAGCTCTTTTTGAGAGGTCTGTTGTCCAAGCTTTATCATTTCGGCCTCTGATTTTTGCAGTTTTCAGTTGATCTGAATAGCTAGTTAAAACCTCTATTTTTCCAACCTTTTATTTGACTTTATATATTTCTGCAGTACTTCACTTACTTTTAAACATGTCTAAGTGCATTTGATAGATTTTTTCCCCCTCTTAATACTGGAAGCCATGTCCTCTACCAAAGCTTAATAGCTGTAAGATTCTTCCCAGCAGGAGGAGTTTTCCTCTTTTCTGGTCGATTTTTTTTTACTGCCTCCAAACTTTGCAGGCAATGCAGCCTTTGTAATTACTAGGCAGTAGCTGAGCTTTACCCCAACTGATAAAACTGTATTGTGAGTTTCAGTTTTCGCTACAGGATAGCTGTAATCAACCTGTTGATCAGTGTGCAGCCATCTTGGAAGACCCAATTTCTTCATTCTTGCAGTTTCCTAGAGATTTTGATCGCAAAAATTCTGAATTCAGTCAGGCAGAGAAGGTGTAACCGACAAATAGTTAGATAACTGCGTTTACAGAAGGCGAAATTGCCCCCATTCACTTTGTCAAATGGGGGGTTTCCTTACTGTTAATGCTCATCCTGAAAATTTTAAGTTTGAGACTTTTAAATGGTTAGTCTCTTTAAAACAATGGCAGCTAGGCATACTTATGTACTAAACAGAGTACATTTTTTCCAAACGTGTCCCAGAAAAGTTATGGATTAAAGAACGCACAATGCTTAGACCTGTGTAACTAGTATCTGCTTCATAGAGCTACATAAACATGCCTCTGTGCGAGAAATACATAACTGAAAATAGTATTTTATAGTTTGTGTCAACCGTCAAAAACCATGCATACCTTTCTGAAGTGTGCAGGGGTGACAGTTTAAGGGTTGAGTAAATTTTTTAAAAGCTAGATGGGTGGCAGGGGCAAAGGCAGGAAGTGCGAGTACAAAATATAAATATCTGTTTACACCCTGCTTTAAAATAAAGGAGATGAAGACTGTGATTTTAAGCACGTGGGAATAGCCCACCTGCAGGGGAAACAAAATTTCCAGAAATGCAAATGTAAAGACTGAGTTATGTAAAGTCACCACACAGTACATTTTTTGTTTTTGCATTTTTAGAATTTAAAATAAAATGTATTGAGGAGTAATTCATTGATTTTTGTGAATGCATTACCAGCAGCAAAACAGGCATAGGTAATTAGGTTTTCACTGTTTGTACAAGTTGGAAGAGCCATATATAATTTTTCACTTTTTTTTTTGAGTCTGCAAGTTGAAAAAAAAACAAGTCATTGCATTAGCAAAGATAAGATGTTTGCTGAAACTTGCATTTCTTTTAAGGTGTATTTTATTTCTGGATGAAGAATAAGATATGCCTTTCCTACTATATATTTAACTTAAAATGCAGTTATTTCCACTAGCAATTCATTAACGTGATTAAACATTTCTCTTTACCTTTGTTATTGCATTGGTTTATTGAAATTTATATGATTTATGCATTTAGCATCATATCTATAGACAAGCTAGTGTAGATTGTTTAAGGGTAGATATTTTTCATTTCATTCAGATGCCCATGTAAAAAAATGATCAAGCAAATTAAAATAGTATCCCTGCTCTTTAATGGAGTTTTTACATGTGCATGTTATGTTTGACATGGAGAAAAAAACTCAGAATTCTCTCAAGCTGCATACTCCATTCCAGATGACATGACCATTGATTAAATAAGGTCCTGCAATTTACCAGCAGTTCCCTCCAAAAATTGCCTGTAATTTCAACATTATTTTCATTGGTTGTCAAGGGAAATCGTACTTTATTTCAGATAACTCTGCCATACTGTTTAATTAAAAAAAACAATAAACACTATGTTTACTGATTGAAAGAGAGACCTATTGAGAAAAGCACCACAAATATAAAATAGATTGAAAGCATTATATTCAGTACATGTGCAACTGCTGTCCTGTTAATTTTTTGCTTGAGACTGTGCCAGGTATGTCTACACAGATGATGACACTTCAAGTAAGTCTACCTGTGAAAAAGAGAGCTGATAGATATCTATGTTGGCACACAAGGATAATGCCCTGACTATGGCCTAGCTGACTGAAGTTAATTTAGTGAATCTGGTATCTGTTGAAGCTAGTGTTTGTGAGGAGAAACAACAAAGGGGGGGGAGTACCATGTGTTAGTGTTCACCTTGCTCATTATGGTTGAATGCCCAGTTGGAGACTGAGGATCAAAGTACAGTCCACAAGTCGGTAGGGTGGCAGGGCCAGTTGATTACATCACATTGGTTTGCACAGGTGTATTTTGCAAAAGTCTCTTCAATGCCAGACCCTTGGACCTGACATGGCATTTGCAGAGAAGGGTAGAGCTTAATGAAAAACCTTGATCTCTCAACTTCACATATGGTGTCTGCTATTCCATGCTTACTGGACTTTCCACAGGGAACAGATAGCCCCAAAAGACTCTTGCTCAAAGGAACAAATTAGTTCATATAGCAGTTGGGGTGACTTGTTAGCATGGGGGGACCAGACAAAAAAAAAACATAGAGCAGATGTCTCAAGTCCAGCATAAAATGAGGTACTGGAGTTAACTTATGGAAAAACAATGTTTGAGATGCTAATTGCCAGAATTCCTACTATATGTGCTACAGCTGTAACATAGTAAAAAGAATATTCGGGAATAGTTGACCTATACTTTGAAGTTAAAGGACAGATCAGACCCACATTACACTTGAAACACATTCATTCTAATATCTTACTGAAAAATAAAACAGAATATGTAGAGAATACTTTTTTATTCTGTGTTTCCAGTAAGTTTAACATAAATATATGGAGTTCATGCTGTCCAGCTTATTCACAGCCAGATAGTACATACTCTGTCAATAAAACAAGTAAACCAAGGCTCATATCCAAAGAAGACAGTTCTTACGAAGATGCTTCTGTTTAATAAATCTCTTCCTTCCTTTACTACTTCGATATCCAGTAACTAAGTGTATATATAATTTTATACATCTATATATATGTGTATATAGTACCAGCCCAGTGCACTGGTTGAAGCAGCAAACTTCTGCTAAAAAGTAATAATTGGATACAGGAAATTTCCCCATAAAATTCGGCAGATGCAAAAATGTAGTTTCATAATTTTGCAGTTGGCAGTAAAAAAAATGCAGCTTAGTTCTACATTTGGCAGTGGAACAATCCATGTTACAGCAGCTTGCTTATGAAGCAGCAACACAGTTTCCAAATGCTGGCAAGTCCATATTAGGCATTGAGCAACAGTCTTTTTTAGTTATTTATTTATTTATTTATTTATTTATTTATTTATTTACAATTTCCAAATGGCAGCAAATGGCATAGTGGGAAGCAGGCAACTTGAGTGTAAAGCCACAGTAAAACACTGTCAGATGGCAGCTGTAAAAGGTAAAAATGCTGGCAAGTAATTTCCAAATGGCAGTGAAGTATGAAGCAGGCAGCTTTAGTGTAAAACTACAGTAAAACGGTATCAATGGTAAGAGCAATGGGTAATGGCAATCCAAACACAAATTTTGCATCATGTGCATATGTGAAGCTCCAGGAAGCCTCACTCTCATTAAATTAAATGAAAAGCTGATGAGCAAGACTTTCTTGAGATCACCTGAGCAGCAGCTGAACAGTATATGGGAGAGAGTGAGGGTTTTTTTTTTTTTTTAACATTTATGGGCCCCCCCTGCCAGCACCATGCCATAGGCAGCTGCTTGGGTTGCCTTGTGCTGGATCCAGTTCTGGCATCGATGTATTTTTTGGTTTGTTTTGATGGTCAGTTTGTCCTTTCACACACAGCTGTATGACTGTCATAGTATTCCTTTGACATTCCCTGATTTGTCTCCAAAACATAGTAGTAGATCTAGTCTGCAGAGGCACTTTCTGGTACTAGGCTGTTGGGCTGCAGCCACTTTGAATCAGAAGTTGAATTAAAATCGCTTTTTTAAACTTGGTTTAATGTTAATTTCTACAAAGATGTTGGCTTTCTAGTGTGGGGACTTGGAATCTCTCCAAAGTTATACTCTGTATGCCCAGAGTTCAGATTTCTGTTATAAACTGTTGGCTTATTCATCTGGCCTACTTTTTAAAGCAACTCTGTGTTTAAGCGTAAGGTGACTTTGACCTCCACCTGTTTTGGGAAATTATAAGCAGAGATTCAGTGATGGCCGGTTGGGCTGCAGATGAAGTAGTGTGTAACAGTTTCCCATTTGTTCAGGCTGTCAGATGACTGGTGCTTGAGGCAGCATGAGAATCAAAAGTGGAACTGCAATTTATTTTGTATGGATGGGTTTGGATACATATGAGTACAGGCAAGAGATTAAAAAAAGAGGATTTTTTTAATTCGCTAGATATATTTTTTTAATCTTTTCTCTTCAATGGCCACTTCCACCTAGCCTGTAAGATAGCATATGTGTGATGTGTTATTTTTACTTCTGTTGAATTCTGAAGAACTGTCAGTTGCAGCTGCTCCAGAAAATTAATTGGGCAAATGTATGAAAATATTTTCACATTATTTTGAGTTCCATATGTTCCAGTACTGATCACCTTACTGCATTGGTATGTATGCATGTGACTATCTTTGATTTTTTTATAGTTCTTTATAAACAGTCTTGTACAACTAGATATCTGTCTGTTACCCTTTTGCATTGAACAGTTTTAAGCTGTTTTATAATCCTACATTTAAGAGGGCAACGTGTCATCTTGATTAGGTATGGTAACAGTTTATTCTTGTCTTTTTACATTGCTATGTTTTAGAAGCCATTCATTTTTTTTATTTAGTCTAGATGACGTATCCAAAAACAGTACAAGCAACTCCTTGCTAATAGTCCGACTTGATTCATTTTGTGCATGTGATGCAATCCCAAAGTAGATGTCGAATTCCAGTAGACAGAAAAATGTTATCTAAGCTTAGACTTCATTCATAGTTGACTCCTGTAGGATTGCTATGCTCTGCTAACAAGACAGAACTGTGATTTGACTTAAATATCCTTCTAGATTACTAGCAGTTTACGTCAAGTAAACCTAGATTTTTAATTTTTTTAGATATCTGTAAAGAAAAGTCTTTAATTATGTGTGTGGTCTGTGTATATTTTCAAATGGGCAGCGCTTGAAGTTAATTTCATAACAATGATGAGTCAGCATGTTAAATAATTTAATGAAATGTGTGATTATGCTGACGATATGCATTAGTTTGATAAGGCAGTTGTCCAGCGGAGACATGGTAAGTACTGAAATTGAATAACATAGAAAGCAAAAAAAGTGGTAATTAAGAGGTCTAATTTTTTAAGAGTGAAGTGCAACAAATGGGGTGCCACAGAGGGTTCTGTTAAAATCATCACAGTGGAATTTGCACAGGTATCAAAATGAGTATTCAAGTGTTTACATTCTTCCAGATGGTCTCCAAATCCTTAAAAGGCTGAGCATGTAGGAGGGTTAGGGAAGAAGCACAGTGGAAGTGTGATAATTTTGGTAGTATCTTAAGATCTTTGTCATTTGCATGAATGTGCAGAATTAGTGACATTCTTTGGGTAGAAAACAGACCTATGGTCATCTGAGACCATCAGGATTACTATAAAGTGATGTTGCAGTGAGCAAGACACTGGGATTTTAAATTGCATAACGGGAGATATCCATAGTAAAATGATGAGAATGTGTCCCCTAGATTTCCTTCAGTGGTGTGCAGTCTTCTTGGTATTGTCAGTTTTGGAGACTGAAATTTTAGAAACAGTGTCAGAAGTCTGTATATATTACAGTAACAGGATTGTTTAAATAAAAATAAATAACCAGTAACCATACACCAGTAGACAAATTATGAAACACTCGGTAATATGGGTCAATAAAGGCTGTCTTCCGTATAATTTTCACCACAACCAGAAACTTCAGAAATCAGCTATATCCTTTTGTTGTACACGACAAGACAGATTTAGCGCTTTCATCTCCAAAACTGGAGACCTCCTCAGAATCCTGATTCTGATGAGGTCTCCAGTTTTGGAGATGAAAGCGCTAAATCTGTCTTGTCATGTACAATAAAAGGATATAGCTGATTTCTGAAGTTTCTGGTTGTGGTGAAAATTATACGGAAGACAGCCTTTATTGACCCATATTACCGAGTGTTTCATAAAAAATAAATAACCGTTGACCCCTTTTTGTTTCATTTTCTGCACTGGGTCAGAGTGGCTTGTCACCTGTCAACATCTCTTGATTCGGTGCCACTGTCCTACCTTCAGCAGTCTTCACTCGCACAGTCCATCTACCTGTTGCTGGATGCCTGAGTTTCCTTTCGCCTTCTCCTGTCTGTCCCAAATCATCTTCAACAGATTTTCTTCTGCCTTTCTGCACATATGCCTAAACCACAGTAATCTGTTCTGTTTGACCTTCTCTGCAGTTGGAGCTTCTTTGGCTTCAGCTCTGATGTCGTCATTTCTTATCTGACCACAGTGTGCATCCTACCAACATTCTCAGGCACTTATTTCCATCACCTCCTCAATTGCTGTGCGTTTACTGCCAGGTTTTTGTACCATAGTGTAATATTGTTCTCACTGCTGTTTTGTACACCTTACTTTTCAGCTTCTTTGGCATTCTTCTGTCATACACTACCCTTGACACTCAGTGGGAGTCCTGTGAGACTGAAACACTGTTCATACTCGAGTCAGAATGAGACACTGGCACTTTTTCACCTACCTGTTAAAAATGGGGAATTCAAGGAGTGGGTAGTGGTCATTATTCGAGAGTTATTAGGAAAGGTAGAAATCCCTTCAGAAGCGATAGCTTGGGAGTGGGACAAAATGAAAATGAAGTTTAAAAATAGGTTAGAATTAACTGAAAGAGAAATGGTTAAGAAGTAACATGAAATATTTAGTGGTTAAAGTATCCATGAATAAGGGAAATCTCAAAGAACAAGAGAAGGAGGAACTGCAGAGTGCTAAAGAGAAAATAAGGGAGTATTTGGATAAATATGCATGAGTTTAGAAAAGTGGCCCTTAAACTATTTTTGATAAGTGCAGAACACAAACATTTAGCACAATGACTTAGGCAACAAAAGTTAGTAAATGTCGCCAAACTTGGAGAGCCTATGACAAGAAAAATAACCAGAGATCCTATAGAGGTATTGGAGATATTTTAGAAATTTTATGAAGATAAGGATATTTATGTAATCTTTAGAGGCAAAATCCCACACACAGTAAACTCGGATACCAAAATCGTCAGCAGTACACCTCACATCACACCTGTCCAATGCCATCACAGTACATATAGTCAGTCATATGCTGTGGTTCTAAAGATCAACTTACCTAAACCTCATAAGAATGCCCAAAATGCAACATGGGCATAAAACACATTCAGCAAGTTAAGCCTCACCTCCTCACATAATATGTGGAGTCCCAAAGTTACAGATGCTGAGCCAGTAAGGCAAGTAAGTATCAGCCTAACCAAACATTCTTGTTATATTTACCTCCTTTGCAAGACCTACAGGTATAAATCTTACCTGGCTGAACAATGAAAGAGTTACAGTTGCTTGTCTGGAGCCAGACTGTGTCAGATCATGCATGTACTCAAGTCCTTGAACAAGTATTTGTATGACTCTGTCATAGTTGTTGTTGGTGTCAATGACTTGTACTTCCCTGGACTATTTGAAGAGTGAGATGATGATGCTCTCAAACTGTGTCCACTGCAGGTATGAACCTAGCATTGAACAGTAATCTACCTTCTCCAAGGATGATACTGAGATATGAGAAAAAAAAGTAATTGTCATCATTAATTGGCATAGTTTTTGCGTCACTCAGAGGGGATCCAGTATTTGTCAGCTTGAGGAGGGATATGATTGAGAGACCATGCTGCTTCACCAAGGATGGCCTCCATCTGTCCAGTCTGATTTTGATTGTTGGTAAAGACATTGCCCACCCCTGTAGCACCTTTTTTAGGCAATGTCAACCTGGTAAACATACCAAAATAAAACAAGCAAAGGAAAATGTAAAGGTGTTACTGATCAGTGTTTGGAGCCCAAACAAGAAACTTCACTCTGTAGAAACACTTCTCATCCTGAAGAACAATGACATCTGTGTAGTGATCAAGACATGGCTTAAAATAGCGGAGAGCACTCTGACTGTGTAGGGCTATAATGCCTTCCACACATTTAGACCAGCTACTGCGCAGGACGGGAACAAGGTAGAGGTGTCTCAATATACATCCAGAAGAGACCTTCATGAAGGCCGATAAAGCGACATGATGCTTTAGAGCTTTTTTATGTCCAATTAAACATCAGAAAGGTCCCATACCATATATTAATTAGCTGTAGAACTCCCTGTATGACACAAGAAATCCACAACTCCTGTTTACAGGAACTAGAATCACTCCGTATTAAACACAGTATCATTTTATTAGGTGATCTAAACTGTCCACCTATAGACTGGGAAACCTACATCACCACTAGTGCACAACCACACGGATTCATGAACGTTGTCAGTACAAATCACGTGGAACAGAGTACCCACTATGAGGAGTAACATCTTGGATCTTGTCCTTACTAATATGGGAGCATCTTGCACTGTCCCTTGCATGTCTTTATCACTTGTTAGGTCTGAACATGAACCAGTTTCCTTTGTAATAAAGTTGAAACCAGAGATCCCCTCTACCCAAGGTACCTTTAGAAATGTCTTTAAGACCGTCTGCTTACTCGTAAGTGATAGCAAGCTTCAAATCCCCACCAAACCCATTTAACTCCACTGAACATGCAGAAATGTACTCCACCATGCTATGTAGACATCCTTCAATTTTTTACCTGTATTGGACAGATTCGAACAGCGTCTTTTGTGGCTGTGTTGTCCAGTCCGGGAGTGGCACTCCTTTCCACACACTGAGCAGCAGTAGGCAGATATCAGTCTAGTATTATGGGCATGGATCTTCCTGAGGGTTGTCTTATCCATTACTGTCCTTGCCAAAGTGGTTTCATACACAGTGAGAGCTTCCTTCACTTCCCATTTCCAGACAATCTTGTCTGAGGCAAGAGAATACTAGGTGTTCATGCCAATGGAGAGAGTGCTGAGGTCACACTTGCATATATCCTTGTAGTGCAATTTGGGTTGCCCTTTCAGTCTTTTTTCAGACTTCAGCTCTCCAAAAGGGTGGTCTTTTGGTATTCAACCATCTGTAAATCATGAGACATGACCCAACCAATGCATACGTCTCTGTTTCAGGAGGGTGACCATGCAAGTGATGCCACTGCTCTCGAGCACTGGGCTGCTGGGAATCTTGTCCTGCCTTGAAGTTACCAAGAATGTGCCCAAGGCAGCACATATAGAATACATTGAGCTGCTGCTCCTGTTTTGAGCACAGAGTCCATGTTTCACTGGCATACAGTAATGTGCTCAAAACAGAGGCTGTGTAAACCTGCACCTTGGTATGCACAGTGAGCTTATTATTAGCCCACATGCTTTATCATCCTTGAAAGCATTGTGGCGGCTTTTGCAATGCACATGTTGATCTTGCTTTCAAGCGACAAGTTGTCAGATTGTATAGCCTTTGTACACTAACTCATTGACAACCTCCAGCTCAGAATTGTTCACCATGATAGACTGCTTATTGCCCACATTTTTGGCCCATCACCTGAGTCTTCTTTAAACTGATCATGAAGCCAAATTCCATACATGGATCTGAAAAAGTGAGCTATGAGTGACTGAAGTTCTTGCTGCATGTGAGCCACCGTAGCTGTGTCATCAGCGAAAAGGAAGTTCCTTGGACACTTCCTGAGCACCAAGGTCTTTGACCTAAATCTTGATTTTTTTAATTTCTCCAAGTCTTTTGGGCTTCTAATACCATGATGGGAATGGACCCTATTCCTAAGTCAAAGTACAATTAAAGTTCATGAAATTAGTATTGTTTCACTCTTTGATGTTAGCCAAAAGTGCTCTTCGCAGCACCCGCAGTGTTGCCCAGTAATGACTCCTCCTGCAATTCGTGCAGTGTTACATGATTTGGTAACATATCTAAATACGATTGTAAATTCTTTTTTATAAGATCAGTTGCTCCTACTACTTTTGGAAATGTCTGGTTATCTTTCTTCCACATAGCTCGTTTCTGCCTGCAGATTGAGGTATTTTATGAATTTGTGCATCTCTGTACACAAGACACTGTAGTCACTAGGTGTGGTGATTTCAATGATCAATGCTACTTTTGACTTCTTTTCTTGGCCCACTATATCCAGTTTTCTAGCATCTATCTTTTGGACTGTTGGTATTGGGTGATCCCATGTGATGTAAACTTCATCTTTTTCTATGATTCTCTCTGGCTCATGTTTCCAGTGTTTTTCAGCCATTTCGATACCATAATGTTTGAACAATCTCCAGTGTAACAGTCTTGCCACATTATTATGCCTTTCAGTATACAGTCTGTCTGTCATTAGAGAGGCACAACCAGCAATAAGGTGTGTGACTATTTCCAATTTGGTTCCACAAAACATACATATGTCTTTCTCCCACATGTTCAATGGACTTAGTAAACCAGCGTGTACATAGCCCACTGTCTTGGGCTGCCAATATTAACCTTTCATTTCTTGATGTAAATTCATCTGTCCTTAACCATTCCTGAGTTTGTTCTTGATCAAAACGAGATTTTTCCATAAGTTTTCTATACTTGCAACTATATTTATGTTTTTTCCACATTTCTTGCCTTCTCATCTGGTCCTTCACCTTATATTCTTTCTTTCGTTTTTTTAGCACATTCAGTTGCTGCTTGGTTTTTATCCACTGCTGGTTTGATTTCCATTCCTGCTTGACGTCGCTATGCTTCTGCTAAATTAAGCAGGGATGTTATCTTAGATTTATTATCCTCATGTTTCAAAACTTTCATTGCATTTAGATCTTGTGAGGTCAGTAAATGTGTGGAGTCCCATGATTGCAGATTTATACATGTAATCAATTTCAGAGAGGCCCATCCCTCCTTCAGAACGGGCAATATATAATCTTGGTATACACTGATTTTTATAAATCATTTGGTGAGCATGAAGCATCCTTCTTGTTTTAATATCCAAGCTATCCAACACTTTGTTAAGTTGTCATTCTCTCCTTCATTCTTGCTGGATGGGATCGGAGCCGAACCTCGGCTCCGACTCTGCCTATACTATAGCTCAAGAGCTATTTTTACTGGCTCGAGGCAGCCCTATATCCCACAATACCATGCGCTAACTCCCCAGATCTCGTTTGCCGCTTCGCTACGAGGTTGTCTTTTTTTATCGGCTCAGGTTAGTAAGGAGTTTTACTGATGACTCCCCGTCCAAGTCTGGTTCGGGGAAGTCATCAAAAACTGCCAAACCCTCGGCTCCAGCTTCTGAGTCGAGGGCTGGTGTTATTGGGATGGCTCCGACCTCGGTTCCGGCTGGCTCCGAGGCGAGCAAAGTGGTTTCCGCTCCGAAACCATCATCTGAGCCGACCCCAGTGCGCAAGCGCTCTAGGTCCCCTTCCCTAGAGTCCGTTAGATCGGCTCCGAGATCCCCTCTCTTGTCGGAGCGGAGTCATAGGACTCATTCATCGAGGTCATCTGGGCTTTCTGACCATGACATCGAGAGGGTGGTCAGTAGACTCATAAAATCTCAGGCACTGGCCCAAATGCTCCAGATCCCATCTCACCAGACTGCGGCTCCTTCGATACAATTATCTATTCCTCCTCCGACTCATCACTCGAGCTCGGAGCCGGAGTTTCTCAGAACCGTGACCTTGCCTACGTCTGAGCCGATACTTCCTCCTTCGGCTCCGGTGTCATCGGCTCCGACCTCTTCATTGGTTCCGTCCGTGGAGAGGTCCGGGCGCCGAGACTTCATTGTCGGCTCCGAGGGGGCGAGTGGCATCGGACCCTTGTCCGACCCCGCTCTCCCTCTCGGAGCTTCGACTCTGGTTAGTTCAGCCCTGACATCATTCTCGGAGCCTTCTCTGTCGGCTCCGGGGGTGGTTCCGGTCTCTTCGGAGCCGGTGCTACCTTTGGTGTCTGATAGGGGAGCCTTCGAGGTGATGAGGAGTGTGCACCCAGTGTCCACTCCAAGGTTAAGTTCTGCGGCTCCTCCCTCCATAGTGCCTGTTATGGTCTCTGGCCATTCTCTTGCACCTGTCAGCAGAGATCCACAGCATGGGGTACCCACTTTGTGTGTCTACTCCTCTTCTGAGGGCTCCCCTGAAGTTTCAGGGGAACCCCCTAGGAAAAGAAAGTGCAAGAGGAAGCACATGGACTCACCCGAGTCTGTCACGTTGGACACCGACTTGCATGAGTCGGAAGGTTCCCCCAGATCCCCCTCTGAGGATGTCTCCTTATCAGACATCCTGGAAATCCTAAGACAGAGGGGAAATTGGTCCACTCTCAAACCTTCCGAGGATGAGTTGGTTTACCTTGATGCTTTTGGATCTCGCCCTTCCACCTCCTGGGTGTCTCCCCCTTTGACCCACTAATGGAGGTAGTGGCTAGAAAGGCGTGGGCAGCTCCTGATTCAATGGAACCTACCCCTAGGAGGCCTTCTAAATTTATTTCTGCACCAGATGATAAATCCTTTCTCACCAAAGGTGTTTCAGTTGATGCTATGGTGGTAGCAGCAGCCACTAAGAAGGAATTGGCTGATCCTTCTGTATCTGTTCATTCTCCTAACAAGGAGTCCAGGACCATGGACAGGTATGGCAAGTGGACCTTTGCTTCAGCGACCTTTTCTATGCGATCGCTGAACTATTTATGTCATTTCACCCGCCTTCAAAGAGACTTGCTGAAAGAGCTGGGTGAAACGGTACAGGATCCTTCTGCTGCGGGGTTTAAGGACAAAATAAACTCTCAGCTGGCTACCCTGAATTTTATTGTTAACTCCTCCATGCGGCTAATTTGTTATGCAGCCGATGGAATGAGTAGGGCCACTGGTACAGGCGTTGCGTTAAGACGTCACGCTTGGATGCGGCTCTGTAACTTTGCCGATCCCTTCAAGGTGTCCTTCACTAACACCCCCTTTGGTTCAGAATTGTTCGGACCTCAGGTGAAGAATACCCTCACCAGATGCGAGCAAGATGGTAAAACTCTCTCTGCCATGGGGGTCCGTTTTTCCACGCCTCCTAGACCTTATCCTAAGGGACAGAAGGGGGGAAAGATGTGGTTCTGCAAACCACAGGGAGTCGCACCTTCTGCACGTGGTGATTTTCCCCCTAGAGGCAGAGGGGGAAATAACAGACGCCGCCCCAGGGGCAGAGGGGGTCTTCAGAACCAGGGTTCTAGGGAATCTTTTCCTGATCAACCCTTTCAGCATCCCTGAGAAGCTGCCCGACTGTCCGCCTTTGGAGGCGGTCGGGGGAAGATTATCTCTGTACCCGGAAGCTTGGCAATCCCTCTCCCAAGACACATGGGTACAGAAGATCATATCCGAGGGTTACAAAATCCCTTTTACCATCCCCCCGGTACAACCGCCAAAACCCCTACCAGATGTACCACCTGCACAAAGGGGTCAGGCTCAGCTAGAAATAGAAAAGCTATTAGCAAAAAGAGTCATCCAGGCAGTCCCAGCAGATCAGCTAGGGTCCGGAATTTACTCCAAGTTCTTTTTGGTACCAAAAAAGACAGGAGACTGGAGACCTATTTTGGATCTCAGCAGGTTAAACAAATCTGTGCTAAAGACAAAATTTCAGATGGTAACACTGCAGTCCATTCTACCCTTTTTGGGCAGAGACAACTGGATGTGCTCATTAGACCTCCAGGACGCATACTACCACATAAAGATACACAGATGCCCCAGGAGGTTTCTCCGCTTCCGGCTGGGAGTCAGTCATTTTCAATTCAGAGCCCTGCCCTTTGGTCTCACCACAGCCCCCCCAGTGTTCACCAAATGTTTGGCAGTGGTCACGGCTCACCTGAGACAAAAAGGATTCCAGGTGTTTCCATACTTAGACGACTGGCTCATTTCCGCTACCACCAAACATGATCTCATAATGGCCAGGGATTACACTATTCAGCTTTGCAACAGTCTGGGTATTTCTATAAAGTTTGCAAAGTCCTCCTTGCCTTGTCAATGTATAAACTTTATAGGCGCCGTATTAAACACCACAGAAATGTCTGCAACACTACCACCCCCGAGAGTGGCAGACATAAGGTGGAATGTTCAGAGCCTGTTTCAGCTCAACAAAGTCCAGGTCAACCGAGTATTGAAAGTGTTGGGCCTCATGGCGGCAGCGATTCTTCTACTTTCATTAGCCCGCTTCCACATGAGGCTCCTTCAATGGATGCTCTTTTCTCAGTGGTCTTTTCAACAGCTACCAATGACCCACAACATTTGGATAACCCCATCTTGCAAGAAACATCTCTCCTGGTGGATGTTTTCCCCTCCGCTTTTTCAGGGCAGACCCTTTGTTCTCCCCCTTCCAGTTGCCACTGTCACAACGGATGCCTCCCTGATCGAGTGGGGGGGGGGGCATTATCAGGGCAGGACGGTCCAGGGCACTTGGCAACAGTCAGAATGCCACCTGCACATAAATGTCCTGGAGATGGGGGCGGTGCTTTTGACGTTGCAAGCCCTTCAGAGCTCTCTTCCCACGGGGACTATAGCAATTCAGACAGACAATATGTCTGTGGTGTGGTACATAAACAAGCAGGGCGGAACAAAGTCCTATCCCCTCTGTTGAGAAGCACTCAGACTTTGGCAATGGGCGATTTCATCTCAACGGTTTCTGATAGCACCGCACATCCCCGGGAAGTCCAACGTCATAGCAGACAGATTGAGCAGAACTATCCTCATGCCTCATGAGTGGTCTCTAAATCAAGCGGTAGCAGACTGAATCTTTCGGAAGTGGGGTCAGCCTTGCTGCGACCTTTTCGCAACTCCCCAAAACAGCAAGTGCCTCGACTTCTTCACACTTTTTCCTCTGCCAGGCCAACCCCTCAGAGACGCTCTTGTTCACGTTTGGCCCCGGGGTCTTCTCTATGCTTTTCCTCCTTTTCCGTTGATCCCGCAATTAATTCAGAAAGCAATCGCATTGAGATCCAAAATTATCCTCTTTGCCCCGTTTTGGCCTCGACAAGTTTGGTTCCCGTTCCTGCACAAATACCTACTGGAACAGCCTTGGCATCTGGAACCCCTTCCGGATCTATTGACCCACCTCACGGGCAAGCTGCATCAGTCTCTACATTCCATCAACCTCACAGCTTGGTTGCTCCACTTCCAGCCATAGCCAGGCTTCCCCTCATCTCTCCTCCTGTTCGTGATATCATTCTGGCCTCCCATAAGTCCAATACTAGGAAGACTTATGCTAGTAAATGGAAGCGTTTTTCATTCTGGGCGCAAAATAGGTCCTTAGATCCTTTTCATGCACCCCATTTATGAGGTTCTGGACTTTCTGGCGGAGCTTTTTCATTCTGGATCATCATCGGCCACTATCAGAGTACAATTAGCGACCATTGCTAATTTTCATGTTGGACTCTCAGAAGCAAATATGTCCCACAAGCTCTGTAAAGCTTTTCTCAAGGACATCTTTTTGCTCAGACCTCCAGTAAAAGATCCGCCTCCACAATGGGACTTGAATTTAGTTCTAACCTCACTAATTCTGCCCCCTTCTGAACCTGTAGCTTCTTGTTCCCTCAAACTACTTTCTTGGAAAACGCTGTTTTTAGTAGCTATAACATCTGCCAGAAGGGTCCCGGAACTCCAAGCCTTGTCTGTCAATCCTCCTTATTTGGTTTTTCATAAAGACAGAGCAACTCTCAGAACAAACCCTTCCTTCCTTCCAAAAGTGCTGTCGGAAGCAAAGTCTTTTTCCCAGACTATACCAACAGAGCTGAACAAAAATTACATTCATTAGATGTTCATCGCCAATTACGGTATTACCTATTCAGGACAAAACAATTCAGAAAATCAGATCAGCTCTTTCTCTCTTATGCGGCAGGTAAGAAAGGGCTTCCGGTTTCGAAAGTTACCCTTTCCAGATGGCTGACATGTATTATTACCTTGGTCTATGAGTTTGCGGCACAGGCAACTTCCCTCTAGGCCTAAGGCTCATTCAACCAGGGCTCTATCTACTTCAATGGCGTTTCAAGCAAAGTTACCACTAAATGCCATTTGTGCAGCGGCTACATGGGCTTCCAAACATACTTTTATTGCTCATTACAAGCTTGACTTAGCCTCCAGAAATAGAGCTGATTTTGGTTCCACTGTACTCAGGAGTCTGTTTCATTGAGCCATCCAGGACTAAGATGCTAGGGATGCTGTCCCATCCAGCAAGAATGAAGGCGAGAATGACAACTTAACATTAAGAAGTTATGTCTTACCATAATGTTCCATGTTAGTTGTCTTCTTCTCGCCTTCTTTCCTGCGTCCCTCCCTCCTGCCCCCTAGCCTGGACAGACTCAAGATTGAGTCCTTCCTTTTTGGGGATACAGTATGTTGCGTCTTTTCCTGGTATCCTTAGTGTTACTATCAGGTAATCTTCTAATAAAGAGGGTTATAATTTTTTTATTACAAAATTGTGTTTATACTATGTCTTAGCTTCCAAACGAGATCTGGGGAGTTAGCGCATGGTATTGTGGGATATAGGGCTGCCTCGAGCTGGTAACAATAGCTCTCGAGCTATAGTATAGGCAGAGTCAGAGCCGAGGTTCGGCTCCGATCCCATCCAGCAAGAAAGAAGGCGAGAAGAAGACAACTAACATGGAACGTTATGGTAAGACATAACTTCTTATTGAGGCCAATCACACCAAAACTATAAGTTAGGACAGGAAGAGCAAATTGATTTATAGCTTGGATCTTATTCCTAGGTGTCAGTGCTGTTTTCAGGATTAATTTAAGTCTTCTAAAGTACTCCTTACTAAGCTTTATTCACATTTTTTCATGTTTTATTGCTGATCCTTCATCAATTCCCAAGTATTTATGCACCCCCTCTTGCTCAAGTTCTTTTATATCACATTCTTGTCCCAAACAGATGTTTTCCTGGTGCTGCAATTTTCCTTTTTTAAAGGTTGCTTTTGCACATTTATCAAGACCAAATGACATTACAATATCAACTGAAAAAGTTTTGACAACCTGCAGCTGTGCTTTCAGTTCCTCATCTGATGAGCTATACAATTTTAAATCATCGACAAAGAGAAGATGAGAAGTCATTAGACTTTGTAGATGTTCATCGTGTTGCCCTGCTGCAGTCATCACACTTGGGTTATCCTGTCAGGTGATCCCGCAGTCGGCCAGAATTCCAAAGTCTTGGTCTGGCGTCGGTTGCTGTCGCTTCTTCCCTGACGTCAGAGCGCCAGGGGTATATATAATGCATCAGACGCCATTTTCTTCAGTCTTTCTTGCCGCGCAGTGCCCGAAGCAGAAGCAGTTCGCAAGTGCCGGTCGGCCGACTCCTGAGATTTTCGAAGTCGAATTTCAGATCCGAAGTCTTCAATAAAGCTAAGTACCACATTGGGGAAACTTTTCTTGCCTCAGACCGATGTCAGAAAAAGTTAACAATTGTATTTCTTGTGGGAAGCAAATACCTCATAAGGATTTTCATTTTTACTGCATACCTTGCCTAGGCCCAGACCACAACGTCACTGGTTGTCATTTTTGTGCTAGGTTTAATAAGCGTACTATAAAAAGACGCTTTGATTTTGCACACAATGCCGTTGGAGCAACCGACTACCGGCGTGCACAGAAAACGCAAGGATAAGGACAGGCAGCCTAAACCCAAGCCAGACTCCGATGCCTCGGCTGGACTGGTCTCCGGTTCACCGGTCTTCAGTGAGGCTCCGATGCAGCCCCTGACTACCGCAGATTTGGAACCCGAGACCACTTCGGAGCCTTTGGAGGAGAGTGCTAGGCCAACACAGCCATTTTGTTTAGCCCCTACCGACACCGACAACACTGCAGAAAGAAATGTCGGTGCTGCAGAAACACCTTCGGTTTCTGAAGGTGTCTTGGACTGACTACACTCACCATAAAAACGTATCCTAAACTTAAGACTCCTATTAAACCTAAAAAGACTGCACTTCAGTCTCCAGTTCAAGGCCCCATGCCTAAGAAACAGATGCTTAAAATGGCTGAAGATTTGATCTCTTTAATCAGGGGTTCCCAACCCCCCCCCGACAAAAGGCCTAGACAAGAGGAAGATTATGCCTCCTCTGATCAAGTGTCTATTTCCTCAGGCTCCTCTGAGGACCAAGATTACTCCTTCTCCCCTTATGAAGATTCTGATGCTGAGGATTCTATTCCCTCAGCTTCTCCTCCTGAAGACTACTCCTTTGGGGAAACTTTACACACTATCAGGGAACATTTTCACTGGGAAGGTCAGGACTATGACTCAAAGAAAAGGCTCAGAGAGTTTCTTTTACTCCCCCAGCACAGACCACTTGCCATCCCCCAGTTTTAGACATTGTGGGTGATGTTTACTTAGAATCTAGTTTGAACCCAGATTCTCTGCCTCCTGCTCCAGCCAAACCTGACAGATACTATAGAGTGCCTGATTCCCACAAATTCCTTTATAAAAGCGCTGTTGCTGATCCAGAGACTATCTCCCAGGGTCCCAAAGGGGCTAAGGCTTCTATGGCAAAAAATCCTGTACCCTCTGAAAGGGACTCCAGAGCACTAGACAGGTGGGGGAAAAAGGTTTACACCTCAGCCACTCTAGCTATGAGAGCACTAAATTGCCAATTTCACATGCTAAAATATCAGCAATTTCTAATGTCTCAGTTAAAACAAAAAATGAGCACAGTCCCTCAACAGTCTGAATTGAAAGAAATGCAGGATCTGTTGCATGCAACTGAACACTATAGCCATGACCTAAGCTGTTAAGTAAACAGTTTAATGGATTAATGGTAAGGCAAAATAGCAATGGTGACAGGGAGTCGCCCTGGAATATATCCCCCTTTGGATTTTTATCCCTGGGATAATCTGTCCTTTATCATGGCTTAATTGCAAAGTGGTCTGCCACTGTTTCATGGTTACTGTAATGTAATCAGTTAGTATAGGATGTACCTTATACATTTTTAAGCACTCTTTTATCCATGAATGTGGGATACTATCAAATGCTTTTTAATAGTCAATTCATGCCATACTTAGATTTTCGCTTTCTTACAGTTCTCCACTATAACTTTATTTAACAAATGATCCTTTGTTCCATATGACTTTGTTTTATTTCCCTTGTGTTCTACTGCCATAATTGAGTTTTCTTTTAAATGACTATAAACTCAATCCCTGTGTATAGTTTATACGTTGTCAGAAGACAAGTTATTGGTGTATAATTTTTAGGGTAGCTTGCAGGTTCACTCTTAAGTAAGAGCATTGTTTTTCCTGTTAACCAGTGCGGTGTCTGTTTGGGGTGTGCATATAAATAGTTCTTACTCATGGCTAGATTCTTGTGTAAAGAAGTTAATAGTTTAAGCCAAAAGTTAGGTACTGCATCTGGGCCTGGGGTTTTCCAGTTACAGGCTTTTCTCAACTTTGTTTCAGTCTCTCTACCTGTTATTTCATCCCATTTCATATCCTGTACCTTAAAACAACTTAGTCTTTCTTTTACTACTTCTATCCATTTAGCATCTTTATGTTCCACAGGATCTTCATAGCTACTTCTCCAAAATGTACTATAGTCTTGACAGTTTAAAGAACTTGATGTCCATTCTGGATTGAAGAATGATAGATGCACTCTGTAGCAGTTCCGAAGGCAAATTTCAACAGAACTGAAAATAAGTTGCCAAACAATGCTGGAGCCTGTACACACCCCTGCTTTACTTTACTGAGACTCTCAAAAGGTTTGAACGTGGATCTGTCCTACATGGTAGTCTCCTTCATGGAAGGCCCTGATAATGCTAAGCAGCATTGGAGAATAGCCAAGCTTTGCCAAAATCGCAAACGGACCATTCCTACTGATGAAGTTGAATGCCGTGGTCAGATCATTGAAGGCAATATACAGAGATTTATTCTGCTCCCTGTATTTTTTTGTAGTTGGCTAACGGAGAAAACCATTTCTATAGTAGATCATTGCACTCTGAACCCACACTGAAACTCTGGGTAAACTCTCGCTGCAAGAACATGGAGCCTCTTCAGTACAACATATGTATACAGCTTCCCCACAGTACAGAGAAGGGAGATGCAACAATAGTTTTTACAGTTCCTTTTATCACCCTTATTCTTATAGATAGTAACTATGTTAGCAGCCATCATATCTTGTGTACAGTACCTTCTCTTTAGCATTGGCGAAGTATTGCATGCAGTTTAGAGATTAGGGTACCACTGGCACATATAAGGATTTCTGAGGAAATACCAACTTTCCCGGGGGCTTTTTTAGAGTGTTTTTAGTGCATCTTTGAGTTCCTCCAGGGTGGGTTCAGCATAGAGTTCAGTCATAGCTGACAGAGGCTTGATGACATTCAGGGCTTTCTCTGTAATTGTGTTCTCTCTGGCATACAGCTGCGAGTAGTCTTTGACAAGCATTCCATCTGCTTGGTTCTATCCTTTAAGACCTCACCAGTGGCTGACTTAAGTGAGGCGATCTTCCTTATTGATGGGCCAGTGACTTGCTTGATCCCATCATGCATTTCTTGCATGTTACCCCAATGTCCATGGCCTGCTGAATCTTGAAGCAAAGTTGGAGTCAATAATCGTTTGCACACCTCCAAGCTACCTGCTGCACTTGACTGAGCACACCAGAGTGCCTGCAAGTTCTTCTCATTGGGTGAGGACCTGAATGCAGCCAGTACCTCTCTCTTCCTCTCAATCAGGGGTGTCAGCAGTTCATTGTGGGCTTCAAACCAGTCAACACACTTGACTGTCTTCTTCCCAACGGTAGATATTGCAGTGTTGTAGATAGCATCTCTTAGTTTTTCCCGTCTCTTCTTGGTGTCATTGTCACCCAGGCAGGGCAAAGCCTCTTCAAGTGCTTGAACAAACTTGCATACTTTTGAATGGTCATGGGGCTTGCCTTTCTCAATGTGTGGCCTCCCTTCCTTTTTAGATCAAAATAACCTTTGTGTCTGGATGTTCACTTTACTAGACATGAGCAGGTGATTGGTATCACAATCTGCCCTGCGGTAACTGCATATTACCCTAACATTACCTAAACTGCTGCATTTGGTGAGGGCATGGTCAAGTTGGTGCCAAAGTTTCGATCTTGAGTGCCGTCATTAAATTTTGTACTGGCGCCTGACATTGAAGAAGGTGTTGGTTATGCAGAGATCATATTGGGAACAAATTTCAAGGAGATACTGTCAGTTTTCATTTATCTTTACTGTTCCAAACTGTCCCAGACAAGATGGCCAGCTGTGATGGTTATTGCCAACTCTGGCATTAAAATCACTAAGAATGAGTAATAGTTCATGAGAAGGTATCTCAGTGATGGCAGCACTAGGTTCATCATAGAATTTTTCCTTGACTTCCTAAGTAGAGGTTAAAGTAGTAGACGCTGAAGATGTTGACCATGGCCACTGGTGTTTGTAGCTGAATTTTCCGCAGTGTCTCATTTCCCATATGTGGTGGTATGACTGAGCCAACAAGGTTGTTTCTGATTGTGAAACCAACACTATGTTCCTTGGTCTTTCTGGAAGCTTCCCATGCCATAAAAAATAGTTTTTCTTCCCGAGACATCCATTGGATGGCAGCCTTGTTTCTTGGAGAACCACAATGTCTATTTGCAATCTGCTCAACTTGTTAATGACTGCTGTCTTCTGAGCATCACTAATGTTCTCTAGATCTTCCCTAAGGCCTGGAATCATCTTCCTTAAATTTCATATGCCTAGCCTAAAGACTGGTTTATTTTGTTGCTTTTTTTTTTCTAGGTGTATAGTTAACAATCCACCTGTTGGGAGTTCCCTAAGCCCCACGCACCCAGTGAAGCAAACGGACTGTGGCGAGGCAGTATCTATTTGGTTGGTGGCTGCCTCAGCATAAGGCAGGTGGTAGCTGCCCAGTGAGGCCAAAGCATCTTTCCCACTATCAGAAGAAGCAGCCCCTGGTGCTTCACTGTATGCCAGTTGATTGCATTGGCTTATTACTGGTAACTGCTACTTCCCATGTTGTGTTACTGGTCACAGTGGAGCTAGAGTGTCCTGTCCAGGGTGCATGCCTGGGCAAGTGAATTTTAGGAAATTGTTGATGCTCAGCATGAGGTTCCTTCTCTCCACTCCACTGATGTAATCCAAGGAAAAAGGCAAGGTCAGTACAGTTTGGCATCAATGTCATTCGCAGGAACTGCCAGAGTGAGGTAGAGTCTAACCTCAGGCCGCCTTACGGGCTCCATCTCTAGATTTTTCCTTGGGATTTACTCCCAAAGCCTTCGTCATGACTAGGTGTTGCTGCAAGATAGCGGGGGTTTAAATCAGTTTGCCTTCTAGGTGGGTTGCCTTCCAAGGCTGACAAGCCTCGTCTGCCAGAAGCAACTGGTTTTAAGGTGGCAGTCACCCACTTTCAATCCTTTTCCTGTCCGCACAAACAGTTTCGTTGGACTTAGAAACTAAGCCACACATGAAGGCCAGGAGCTGGACTTCGTCAGAGGCTATTAAGAGATGCATACCATGGGAGCATTTTGTAGATAGTTTAAACTTATTCCCGCTCCGCTACTACCCCCACCTATGACAACCTTTGAAACCCCACCACACTATGCCAACATGTAAATAGCTGAGTAGCTACAGCTGTACCCCACAGAAATGAGTGCAGGGCAAACCTCAGAAAGAAACCCACATGGTGGAACCATGACATCAACAAGCTTTATAATAAAAAGAATTTTGACCAAAGGTTAGAAGAGTAATTTCTATAGTGTTGCCCTTGTCACTTAAATAAACAAACAACTCAGCATATTAAAATGCATCCAAGCCAAGTTTGAGGCTAAAATAGGTACCCAAGCCAAAGACAATTACACTGTATTTTTATGCTGCATCTGCTTTTGAGATTAGTGTGCTGAGCTGATTGCGAATGATGTTATCTACACTAAGGCTGAAGATATAGCGAACCTACTGGTGGATAAATTTAGCTCTACCTTTACCCCTCTCTCTCTTGAAACTGGCTCATCTCCTGCTGTCACACAAGACCAAGTTCTAAAAGTGCTATCAAAACTAAAAATACTGCTTCAGTGGGTCCTGATGCATCTCAAACAGCATGAAGCATGATTTAGTTATACCCCTGAAAACACTGTTCAGCCTTGGCCTCTGTACAGGTTTTGTACCAAGCAAATGGAGAACAGCTATACTCATTCCCATGCATAAGGGAGAACCTTCCACAGACCTATAAGTCCGTCTGACCAGCCTCAAATGCAAAACAATGGAAAGATTTCTCCTGGAACCAGTGAGGACAGAGGGAACCTTCAAACACTGGATCTGCCTCAGTTTGGATTCCTCAACAGCAGATCACAGGATGCAGGAAGTCAAAATTTGTGAAATTACTTCCACAGGATTCTGTGCTTCAGCTTCTCCAGTTTATCTGCTTTTCTGAAGTAAAAGCCAATACCAAAGGGCTCTGGCTGACTAAACTTGCAGATGACTGCAAGCTTGGAGCAGTCATTGAGTCCCCAAATGACTTGGCCATCCTGCAGGCAGGTTTGTCCGAAGTAAATAGCTGTTACCAAAATCATGGACTGAAACTAAATACCAAAAATTGTGTCATTACTGTATCCTTTGAGAAGTCCTCTATCCCAGGTAACTTCCACATTAACAATACTCCCAGTTGTTTGGCATTTGGGAACTGATGTGGACAGTGACCTCACTTTTTAGCAACATGTGTCCATTGCAAGTAAGTCGTTCTATATTCCACGGCTTATAAACTATGGGATTGTGTCTAGATTGAGGGATGTCATTGCCCCCCTTTACTCAGCCATCATTAGACTAATCATTGAATATAATGCCACCTTTGGCATGCATCTGTCCAGACACATGGAACAACTGGAATATCCACAGAGAGACATTACTAAAAGGATACAAGGCCTAAACATGTCCTGCATGGACTTGACTCAAATCCCTGTCACTACACTCTGTGTCCTATAAAGTGCTAAGCGATGACCTTTCTGGCATAAGAGGCATCCTCTGACACAATACTGATGTATTTACTGCACATCAGCAAAGCAAATGGCATCAGAAATACTTTGTCTAAGCATCTAAACCTTTTCTGCAACATCAACAGAATGGTTTGGAGGGACAGGTGCATCTTGCAAAGGAAACCACTGCTCTGGAATAGACTTCCCATCCACATAAAACAAAGTTCTTCCCTGTCCATATTCAAGAACAACTTGGATCTGTGAATAGAAAACATAGAAAAGATATCTCAGGACTGCCCCCTGCAGTACTAATAGACCGAGGCAGTTCCTAAATGCTTTATCCCATGCATGGGTCCCTTCGAATTATCTGTGGTACACTCCCAGTTATTCTCATTAGGGGTAATGTGTAATTATTGACCATTGGATAAGGCTAGTCTCTCACCAAATGAAGTAGGTTAATTCGAGCACTGAAAGGGACATTGGCTAGTCAAGGGTAGCTAACCTAGTACTCCTTCAATAGATGTTTAAGCTTACCATCAAGATATCATGCAGTTGAGGAAGTTATAGAGCCTCTTCCATCAACAATTGGGTGCATCAGAGGATCCCTTAAATCTCTAAATTTTTGGGACACTGAACATGGTTGGAGTTATTGGCGCTGGGATGCTTTAAGTAGTTATATGCCTCCAAGGATATTCTCTTGTCTATAAGCATGTCCTTGATCTGGACTTATATTTTCTGATATGCCCCGTGGAGCTAATTCAGGCTGGAAGTAGAATATGCCCTATGATGAAAAATATTCAGAATTCTATCATTGTAATCATCTGTCTCTATAATAATTAGTCCTACCCCTTTATCCGGGGTCATAATGCATACGTTTTGAGATCTCAGAAATCTAATGAATTCCATTTCATCATCTGTGATACTAGAACTACTTTTATGGGGGCAGTTGAAATAATTTCTTATATCGAGTTCGCGTATTTTTTCATATAGTGCCAATAATGGATGCAAGGGTGAGTTGAATGTACTAGCCACCCTAAAAACACAACACATTCGGCACTTCATTTAAAAGAAAATAAAGATTCAGTTTTCTTAAATACAATTTTAAATCAGTAATAGACTCAGTCAGGCTGACTCGCTGATCAGGGATAAAAAAGAACCCCTTTGAAAACAATTGCACAATTAGGGTCCAAGTTAACAGAAGAATAATTATAAATCTTAAAATCTCCTCCATTGCTAACCAAAATCTGAAGCTCGTTCTCTCCTTCATTCATCTCATTATTAAACCTCTTGATGTCTCCATCTGTGTCCTCCTTCGATTCTGCTGACGTCGAGGTTGGTTGGAGTACTGAGGCTGGATAGAGGATGGCTGATAGTGCTGGGACATCCAAAGAGGTGCCATGGCCCCTTGCATTCTCTCTTGGTTGTTCTGATGATTCCAGTCCCTGATTCTCTCTGATCACCTTAGTGATTGTTCCCCTAAAGGGGCAACAGGGAGTGATTCATTGTCATTGTTATAGCCCACATTGCCATTAGTTTGGGGCAAGCCCATGGCAGTATTCACATTGTTAGACAGTAAATTACCAGTAGGGTCATTGTTGAGAGCAACAGACTTCCTAATGCCCCATGCATGGGCATTAGATGACTATGGATAAGACAGTCCTTGTTTATATGCTAATCTAGCCCTCTCAAGTTTCTTCATTTTAATGTTTTGCATCGATTGTAGTTTGTTCTACGGTGGTAAAGACCCTAGCATGCTCCCATTTGTGTTGGTCATAAATAGAGTTAGTGGTGATGACATTGTCCAGAGCATTAACCTCTGTTAAAAGCCTTTCTATCATTCTGTTATGCCTTGCAGTTATCTCCATGTACTTGCATGTTCTTGATGTAATGAGGAGTTAATTTCCATGCCCATCGGAAAACTCCACATTTTGAGTCCTTTAGGTACCAATTACACCTTAATAAGATTCAAGAAGATATGCGTGTTCCAGTTGTAATTTTTTAAGTTTAATTTATAATCAAGTTCATCCAAGTGTTCATGCATTTTACTAATCAAAGGTTGAGGCATATTCTGAAAAGAAAAATTATGTTACCAGTCACTAAAAATCGGAACATCAGCACCTCGAGGGTGATATCTCACCTGATTTTCCAAACTATTATTTACATTTATATTGTCATATTGTTAGTTGAGCCTTTATTACCTGATGTAGCATTCAGAGAAGCTTGAATTCCATCAGCCTCCATAGAATCAGCACAAAAAACTGACAAACCAATTCCAAAAGACAAAAAAGAACGAGGAATAAAACCAAAAATGGGAACCAGGCAGCCAAAATTAAAACTCCATGCTTTTAAAACTTTTTATGGAATAAAACATACAAAATGTATCCACAAGTAAAAGAAGCACTATATGTAATAAGTGCGTTCGTTCTGTTAACATACAAAATTTCTTCAGATAAGTGTTATTCAACTCGGAAGTCCTTTTAAAAATGTATAAAATCTCTTATCTATTGTTGAATTCATCAGTTTTTTAGTAAGCTGCAGTTTAGCCTTACAGTTATGTATTTTAAAGGTTATTCGTTTTTTAAGGGAGTGTGTTGGTTTTGCTTGACGTGATTGGTTAATTGGTTATACGTCTTTTTTTTTTTTTTTTTTTTTTTTTAAATCTTTCAGTTATTATCCACCAATGGGGTACTCCTCAGGTAGACTTTTTTGCCTCCCTCCTGAACTATCAACTTCCTTTTTTTTTTCGCACCAGAGTCCCAAGTCCTTTGGCATAGAAACAGAAAAAGTAGGTGTACCAGTTATAAATCCAGCAGCAACATAACTAAATCTATTCATAAACAGAGTAGTTGCTGTAGCCATGAACAGTTTTGGTAAAACACAGTCTTTAATAATGTCTCCAGCAACTACTCTTTTGTTCCTCTGTCATAGAAAGTAGATACTTTATATTTTTCTTGGGAGGGGGTGTTTCTCTAAGCCTTCCCTCTCCCCTTCCTCTCATACTGAGGGTCCTGCTTTAGATAGAACAAGACTCCCCCAGAGTCTTGCTGGTGACTCCCTTTTGGCCGAGACAGCATTGGTTCCCTCTTCTGCACCTAATCAAGGGAAATCGCAAGTTACCTCACAGGATTGACCTACTTACACAAGACATGGGGGCTCTCATCCATCTTCACTTGTCTACTCTTCAGAAGACACTGTGGGTGATAGGGTTTTGATCTCCTTTTAGGCACGTTTTTTCAGAGGATGTGCTTCGGGTTCTGCAGGCGTCCAGGAAACCCACTACCAGGAAATTCTGTGTTGTCCAAATAGAAATTATTCTGTCTGGTGCCTTGCTCATAATCGGGCTCCACTTATAGAGATTCCACTGGTTCTGTTTTTTTGTGTTACTTGATCCATGCTGGTCGGTGTATTCTTCAGTTAAAGCTCAACTTTTCAGCTATTTCTGCTTATCTGCCTTTGATTCCTCATTTGGTATCTAGGTTTGAGTTTAAACAATTCTGTAAAGGCGTCCTTCATGTTAGGCTTCCCATGCAATATATTCCTCCTTCCTGGGACCTTAATTGTGTTCTTGGAAAATTGACTCTGGCTCCTTTTGAGCCTGTAGCTTCAGCTTCCTTGGACATTGAACATGAAAGGATGCTCTTTTGGCCTTTACTTAAACTAAGAGTGTGTTTGAGCTTCAGGCCGTTATGGCTGTTCCTCCATTTTTGTTTTTTCTCAGGGACAGGGTGTCTCCTCATACTAATCCTGTTTTATGCCCAAGGTGGTTAATGAGTTGTCTCTTGGATCAATCTGTTAATTTGACCACTTTTTTTCCTTCTTCGCAATCTGCTAGTGAGAAGGTTCTTCACACCTTGGATTTGCATAGACAGCTCAAGTATTACTTGGATAAGACTAAGCCCATTCGCAAGTCTGAGCAGCTTTTTCTTTTCATCCCAGATCTCTAGGTTTGGCCGTTTCCAAGCAAACCATTTCTTCATGGATATGTGTAAAGCTTCTTTTTGTTACCCCTTTCATGGGAAAATCCTTTCTGCTCCTGTTAAGGCTCATTCTACAAAGCTGTGGCTTCCTATGGTACTTTTTTCAAAGGTTTAAATACTAATTCCACCTTGAAGGCTGCTACTTGGACCTCTGTCCGTACCTTTACTAAGCATTACAAATTAGATGTTTACAGGGCTAGAGATGGTTTTGCTATCCTGCATGGTTTTCTTCAGTGTTCGTCTGGGCTTTCCTCCTTCTAAATTTCCCCTCAAGCTTTTTTACTCTCCCTTTAGTGAAGAATACTGCAATAGTGATATGGAATGATACAGTACAGTTGTGTAAATTCTTACAGTAGCAGTAGTTCTCTTTACTGTTGCAGTATTCACTTATTTCCTCCTACCCCTTTTTCTCTACCTCTCCTCCTTTTCTCCTTCTGGATGCACATGCTCCTCTTATCTCTTTGGGCTGATATTCCTCCTGAGGTTTTTCAATTCTGAAGTATGCATGTCCACACATCACCTTTATGTCCTATGCCATGAGCTGGAAGCATGTGTGTGACGTATGATACCCTTAAAATCTTAAGGCTCTGGTATGCTGGCCGGATATCGGGCTGCCCTTGGCAGGGGATCTCATTAATGAAGAATACTGCAACACTGAAGAGAAGGACACCTACTGTTATGGTAAGATTTAACACAACTGTACTTTCCTTCAACATGAATTGTGATGTGCTATTGCTGATGTACTAGTAGATGTCCTTCTATTCACATGTTGCAGTATTCTGTATCTGATGTGGCTAGACTAGCGTGGGCCATAAAAGTGACATCTGCATGCACCAGATCTCAGAACTTCTCTGCTGCCAGTTGAATGTCAGCTGTTCATGCCATACTGGCCATTGGATAAAGAATTATTCAGATAAGTACCCCATTGGGGATCTTTTGTTTTGGGTCATTACATGCTGGTATACGTTTGTCATCCAGAAAGGATAAATGCAAGTGGGACGTCAGATTCCCCACAAAGATGCCCATGAGCTTTGTCTCGTTTGTCTGAGACCGTTGCATTACCATAAGGCCTGCCTCATTTACCAGGCCTTCGAAACCAAAAACCCTGTGTAGCAGATTGCACGCTTTAAGCATATACTTAAAAAAAATAGTGTCTCAAGCGTTTAGCATTGGGTATGGAGGGGACAGCCGGTCTGCCTGCCGAGCCACCTAAGAAAAAGGCCAAGACATTGAAGCCTGAAACCATAGTTGCATCTCTGCCTCCCACTGTCCCTCCTGTGGCCGATGCCCTGGAGGGATGATCAGTTACCGCTGATTGGGTTCAGTGGGTACCAAAGTGGAAACCGCAGAAGGCAAATCCTCGGAGGCCCTGCAGATGTCTGCTTCTGATGTCAAGGGGAACCTAGGCTTGCACCAGCCAAACCAAATGGATCCCTCCCCCTACCGCATTGCTGCCTGACTCCAGGTTTACTCTAGCCCAGACACCTGTTAGGCCTTCTCTGAAAAACAAAGAAAAGAAGCATACCTCTCTCCAGTGGAAAGCCAGCCAGATTGGCAGGCTTTCTTACAAAGCTTCTTCAATGTCTTCATAGCTTTAAGGCCTGCCTCTTCAGTACCTTCACCAGTGACTTCCCCTGGTGTTGAGACCTAGGCCCCAAGCCTTAGAATCCTTTCAGGTGGAGGAGGAGGAATCCTCTGACTCTTCCTCAGAGCAGTCCATCTCTTCTGTTTCCCAGCTTTCCTCCCCTCTTGGTTATGCCTCCCCTCAGGAAGAATCTGCTGAAACAGATTCACCAGCAGAGGATCTCACCTTTGGGGAGAGCATTGCTAAGATGGGGAACACTTTAAATGGGGTTCATCTGAGGTGACAGAGGTACAGAAAAGGTATTACAACCTCCTCTAGATGGATTCTCATACGCCTTCAGCTATCCCTCAAGTATTGCCAGCCTTTCTTGATGCTTTCAGTGCAGGTTCCCTGAACCCAGACTGTCAGCCCCCTGTCCCCTGCAGACCTGACATGTTCTGCAAAGTTCCTGAGGGAGCTAAATTCCTGGTGAAATGCCCCGCAGCTGACCCAAGCATGGTCTCATTCTCTGTAGACAAGGCATCCAAACTCCCTCCTCCTTATTCCCTCTTTCCTACTGACAAAAATAGCAAGGATATGGAATGTGGGGGAAAAAAGGCCTACACATCTTTCACCTTGGCATTCTGGGTGGTCAACTACTAGACCCACATGTCCAAATATGCCTTAGGTCTTTCAGGAAAAAGTGACAAAACAGTTGAGTGACATTCATGATTACCCAGCCAAATCTCAACTGTCCAGTCTCATTTCCTTAATCTCCCAGGTCACTAGACACACCATTAGATGCAGCTATGATGCTGCTGAAGTTTCAGTAAGGTCAGCTGCATCAGCCTCTGTCCTCCGATGGTATTCGTGGCTTAGACTTCAGCCACTACCTGATGATGTCAGGGCAAAACTCTTGGATGCACCTTTAGACAACTCTGCTCTTCTTGGCACCAGAGTAACAGAGCTATTTTAGACTTTGCAACAAAAGGGGAAGGAGCTACAAGATCTTAAACACCTGTTTGGCATGTCAAGTGGTATATTACTGACGTCCTCTCCAGTTCAGCTGGTTAATCTGGGAATCCTGAGACAATGTTACAATTGTCTCATGTACACAGACAACCCTCTCCTCCTCCCAACAAACACATGTGATAGATGCAACTATATAGCCAAACTGGAGGCTGAACTCTCTCAACACAGGACTAGCAAGACCAGATGGGAGGAGAAGGTAACCACACACACAACAAACCCAGTCTCACATAAACCAACCACAACTGCAAACCAAACACATAGTAACACAAAGACATACTCGGAGGCTCTAATAAAAAACTTACCGAAACAACTGAGGCTCCCAAAGCAGACATCCAAGAAAACACCACCTCAAAACTCTGCACAAGCAACACATAGTACACAAAGTCAGTGTGCCAAACAATCACAGCCCTTAAGGCGAAACACCATGCCTGATACACTAGTAATAGATGACTCTATAGTCAGACACACTGACGTCCCGCTTACCAGGCTGAACAAAGAGAGGGTAACGGTGAGCTGCCTGTCGGGAGCTAGGATCCGCCACATAACACAAGCACTCAGGTCACTCCAAAGCAAGTACAAATATGACTCCATCATTGTCCATGCCGGCGTGAATGACCTGAGACGTACCTCCTTGGACTACATGAAAAGAGACATAGAGGAGCTCTCTGATTATGTAGCCCAGGCCGGTATGACCCTGACCCTGAGCAGCATCTTGCCCTCACCAAGAATGATGCCACAATACAAAGACAAGATGATCAGCTTTAATAATTGGCTCAATTACTGGTGTCATTCTAGGGGGATCCAATGTCTGTCTGCTTGGGATGACATGCTGGACAAGCCACGCTGCTTCGCAAGGGACGGCTTGCACCTGTCACCACTGGGCTTCCGAATATTGGCTAAGGCTCTTGCCACCACCATAGTGCCTTTTTTAGGCAAGGCTCAAAAGACAAACCCACCACCTTAGAAAACAATAAAGGAAAAAAACTAAGGGTAATGTTGCTCAACGCCAGAAGTCTAAATCTCAAGATGCAGGCTCTCGAAGCACTCCTCAGTATGGAGAGCATCGATGTCTGTGCAGTAACTGAAACCTGGTTCAAGGCTCCTGAGAGCACCCCAGTCCTACCAGGTTATACCTCGTATCATGCATTTCGGCCCCAAAACCTGAGCCGAACCACAAAAGGAGGGGGAGTGTCCATATTCATTAAAGACACCCACACCTCCAGGTTAGTGGCAACGCACGAAACATCTGAGACCATCCATGTGCAAGATGTTGCTGTAGATTTGATTAATTACATGAATGAATCATCTACATTTTTAAAATTCACTTACCATTTTTCAAATAGTGAAGTTGACTATCTTGATGTTAAATTGGTTAAAGACCTTTATAACAACCGACTCCTGTCCAGTATTTTTAGGAAGCCTACTTATTGTAACGCTTTCTTGCATTTCTCCAGTAACCATCCTTGGAAACAGAGGAGGTCGATTGTTAAAGGTCAGTTGGTTAGAGCAGTTCGTATGTGCAACACCTTAGTGGCCTTTGAACATGAGTGTTCTACCCTGAAAAATATGTTTCTCAACAGGGGGTATCCGATTGAGTTAATAGATAACTTAATCAAAGAAGTCTCCTTGAAAAGAGATAATGGATTTTACCAACCTCTCCTCCAGGGTAGTAAACTGACCACTACTGGCATTGTGGATGGTTCTTTTTCCTTTTCGGAACTTGAATTTAATCAACATGAAACCAGTTGTTCTGCACCTCTCCAACTTTTGTCACGTCGTGATTTTAAGGCTAGTTTGACCATTACACATAACAGACATGTTAATGGTATTTGTTCTATCGTTAAGAAGAACTGGCATTTTATTTTAAATAATGCCTTTCTATCTGACATTTTGGGTCCTTACCCCTCTTTTGTTTTTAAAAGGGGTAGTAATTTAAAAGATCTTTTGCAAACGGGATTTTTTATACCCCCCATCGAGACAAACTGGGACATTCATTTGCGGGGCTTGCAACTGGTGTAGGCTTTTGAAGGTAGGGAGCTCATTCACCATTAAAGGTGAAAAATTTACTATAAAACACAAGATTAGTTGTGACACTAAGTCTGTGGTTTATATTGCGTTCTGTAATTGTTGCCCTGCATTTTATGTTGGTAAAACGGACCGTAGATTACGTGACCGTGTTTACCAGCATAATTATGCTATAAAAAATTAAAAAGGTGATAACGCCCTTTCGAAACATATTTTAGATCATGCTGGGCATAGCTTTCACTTTATGGGCATCAATCTCGTTAGAGTTGGTATTAGGGGGGGTCCTCAACCCCTCCTACTTGAAACAAGGGAACTGGAATGGCAACTTCTATTAGATGCTTTTTCTGCCCCCGGGTTGAATGAAGCCTGCAATATTTATGTTGCTTTAAAATATAAAAGTTATCTTAGGTAGCAAATGTGCACCTTTACTTGTTAAGAGTTGTCCTTATATGATACCTACAGTTACATTTACTTAATTTGTTAGGTTCACCTTTGTATTTAGGTTTATCCCTTTATACACACTTGCAAATCTTTTTATATTTTAGGTATGTGCTTTATGCTGTTAGATGTGTTTTTAATATTTTTACTATTTTTGATAGATATATATTTATTAGAGATGTTTTACAATATATATTTTATTTGGTTGTTGTACATGTATGTGTTTAAATAGAAACTGGTTGCCTTTGTTGTCAAGGAAATGACATCATGGCATTAGCATTGAAGGATTTAAATTGTGTTCATTTGGCGCTTTTTTCTTGTCTGAAGAAGCTTCTGTGTTTACAGAGGCAAAAACGTTCCTAATAAAGTACGTTTACGTGATTTTTTGCATCTTTGAGGTTTTCCTGGACTCATTACGCTCTTTGGTTCACTAGTTTTGTTTTTTGTTCGTTACCACTAGGATGTCTGTGCAGTAACTGAAACCTGGTTCAAGGCTCCTGAGAGCACCCCAGTCCTACCAGGTTATACCTCGTATCATGCATTTCGGCCCCAAAACCTGAGCCGAACCACAAAAGCAGGGGGAGTGTCCATATTCATTAAAGACACCCACACCTCCAGGTTAGTGGCAACGCACGAAACATCGGAGACCATCCATGTGCAACTAACCGTAGGCAAAACTGCTATACAACTTGTAGCATGCTACAGACCACCCTTGCAATCTCAGGAACTCCATTCAGCCTTCCTGAAGACACTGGAGGATATGAATGTCTCACCAAATACCATCATATTGGGAGACTTCAACTACCCAAACATAGACTGGGTGCATTACTCAAGCCCCAACACCCTAGCCCAAAGGTTCCTGGAATTCATCAACTCAAATGCGATGGAACAACTAGTCACCTCCCCCACAAGGGGAAATAACATACTTGACCCGATCATCACAAACATGGGGACAAAATGCTCAACACCGGAAGTATACCCCTCACTAGTGAGATCGGACCATAAACTAATAACCCTAGATATTCATATCTCACCTCCACCCCCAGCACAAAAGACCACAGTGAGAAACTTCTCAAAAGCCGACTTTACATTCCTTAGGACTGAAATGGTATCCTTCAAGCCCCCTGGGCCAGTGGAAACCACATCCCACACTGCTGAATCCTTCACAAATGCTTTCTACAGGCATCTCCAAGAATGCATGGATCATGCAATCCCAAATAAAACCAAGACCCTTTCCACCAAAGGCAGGCATCCTATCTGGTGGACCCCAGCCATAAACAAACTTTATAACAAGAGAAGGAAGCTACTGCAAGACAGAGCAAAATCCCATAAAGGGAAGGCATCCCTGATCAGCACTAGCAAAAAAGCTACATTCGCTAATAAAATCATCAAAGGCCAACTTCGAGAGAAAAATCGCTAAGGACACTAAAGGTAATCACAAGGCCTTCTTCAGTTATGTTAGAAATCTGGGCGGAAACCCTCAGATATGCGCAGAGTTAGTTCATAACGGCAAAAAATACACTGAACCCACAGATATTGCCAACATACTGGCAGACAGGTTCAGTGCAAATTTCTCCCCTCCCTCTCCCCCAAAAGATGAAATAAATATCTCAGCTGAATGCAACCTCCCTGAAATCTCAGATGTCCAGGTGAGAGCTGCCCTCAGCAAAGCTAAAAATACAGCATCCATGGGACCTGACGGTGTCCCGGGTTGCATGCTACGTGAACTCCTAGAGGAGCTAAACCCGCACATAAGTACGCTGTTTAATCTCAGCCTTGCTACAGGATACGTCCCTGAACACTGGCGTACAGCTACAGTGGTCCCACTCCACAAAGGTGGCACCTCTACAGACCCTGGAAACTACCGCCCCACAAGCTTGACCAGCCTGGTCTGTAAAGCTATGGAAAGGATCATTATGGAACGCATAAACAAAGACATTGGGGACCTACAGACAATTGACCCTACCCAGTTCGGCTTTGTAAAAGGCAGATCCTGTCTTTTAAACCTGGTGGACTTTTTTGAAACAGTCACTAGAGCCATTGATGAAGGCAAAGCAGTTCATACAGCCTACCTGGATCTGGCAAAAGCCTTCGACACAATACCCCACTCAAGCATCATAGACAAGCTCAACAGCTTAAATGTAAACCTGTTTGTCACAAGATGGGTTGCAAACTGGCTAAAGGATAGAACCCACAAAGTCAGAATAGCTGGAGCTTTGTCAGACTCTAAGCCAGTCACAGGTGGAGTCCCACAGGGCTCTGTCTTGGGACCCCTCTTGTTCGGCATTTATTTCTCAGATGTGCAGGCAAACATAGGGGGTTGAGGCTGACAAAGTTCGGAGACGACTGCAAACTAGGCGCCATAGTCGACACACCAGCTGACACATGCATCCTCCAGAAGGGCCTCACAGAAACAGACTGGTGCCAGAGTCATGGCCTTAAACTAAATGCCAAAAAATGTGGAGAAAACAAAGTACCCACAAATTACCACATAGGTGGTAATCCATTAAGTACGGAAAAAGTAATCGGAGACCTGGGGACCCAAGCTGACAGTGACCTCTCATTTGACACCCACATCGCCAAAGTGGTTAGAAAGACCTTCTACCTTGCCCACCTTATCGTGAAGGGATTCACATCCAGATCAAAGGATGTCATTGTACCCTTATATTCCTCCCTTATCAGGCCTATGATCGAGTACAATGCCCCATTTGGTATGTACCTCACCCGGCACCTGCAGCAGCTGGAGAGACCCCAAAAGTACCTTACCAAGAGGATCAAGGGTCTCCAGCATATGTCATATGCTGCCAGACTGAAAAAGCTCCAGCTCTATTCAGTAGCATACCGCCTGCTCAGAGGTGATCTGTGCCTTACGTACAAGGCCATGTCCAATTCAGAATTAATGGACATGCTCCACCTCAAAAACTCCAAATCCATCAGAGCCACGAGAGCTAAAGATCTAAACCTCAGCACAAATATGAATACGACATGCTGGAGGGACAGATTCGTAACCCAGAGGCTTCCCACACTCTGGAACAGGATACCTGTCCATGTTAGGCAGAGCCCCTCACTGACTCTCTTCAAGAGAAATCTGGACGAATGGATGGGTGATCGTAGGTTTACCCCGGGGGTCATCTTTGTGTCATTACTAGATAGAGGCACAGTAAACTACATTTAATTTAAATTGTACACTTTTGTATCATTATATGGGGTGGCGAAAGCCACATACACTTTGGCTAGGCTTATAAAGCCCTAGGGCAGATAGCCTAGTACTATACTATGAAACTATGATCTCTTTTATAGACACCTATACAGTGAGGATGTACTCAGTCCTGTAAGAGGCCAAGAAACCTAATTCCAGGAGATCTTGTGTATCCAAATGGAAAAGATTCTCCATATGGTGTCTTCAGAAACAGTTGGACCCTTTGCTGAGCCAAGTCCCTTTGGTACTGTCCTATCTGTGTGAACTTTTGTAGACAGGATTAGCATACTCCATCAAGACTCATCTGTCTGCCATCTCAGCTCGTCTGACTCTGGGAACCCCCCTGACTTCCAAACTTACCTGCAAAGTTCTTAAAAGGTGTTAGATAAATATGTATTAATGTATATGCTTAGTGCTTATTAGAAGCTAAAAGGGTTAACACATTTCATTCTATTTTATGTACAGCTTAGTTTTGTATGAAACTACAAGATGCTTTCTGAAACTGCAAGATGCTCTCTGACCTAGTATTTGCTAGCACAGCAAAATTCATGTTTATGCCTTTTGGAAATTTACTGAGAAGCAGGTGATTATCTGCTAGGTCAGGAAAATAATGAATAGAACAGTACTGTTTTCTATAATGTTATTGAACTTGGAACAATCAGCTCTGTTCGTGTTATGAGGACATGCACAGCTGCAGAAAAGATAGATACAGTTGAACAAAGACTGCTTGAAGAAATGAACTATAATCTGTGCTTGCTTTGTGCTCGAATTAGCCATAGTACCTTGAATGGTAACATCATATAGTGAGAAGTTGTATCTAACTGGTAGTCTCCAAGGCCATGTTGTTTTTCTTAGGAAGTTTTTTTTTATAAACTTGGTATGCCAGCAGAAAATCATGGACAAACAGCTGCTATGAAATAATATTGTAAGAAGTGATTTATTACGTCAGCTTAGTAGGCAATGTCTTGTAAGAAATGTATAAGAATGGCTTCACTTCCTGATTCTAGTTAGACAAACTCTGTATTAGCACGTTTTTGTCTCCTTGCTGCAAGATTAAAGTGCCTTAACCTGAACCTGTCGTGTGTTGATCTTTTTGAAGTTGTTTTTCCATTGACAGATTGGTCCTTCGGACCGGAAACTCTCACTTAGCCTCAGGTCAGATGGGCCAGGTGGCATGAAACCGTACGGGGAAGAGACCATATCAGTTCTTCTGCTCTGAAAGATCTCTGACTGAATTGTCGTTCAAAAGAGGCCAGCCACTGTTCTGATCTGCGACTGGAGGACGAGTTTACGTTTTTTCCTCGAACCAGACGACCAATCACGGAGGCTCAGGTAAGGTGAGATTTACCTTTTTTCTGTTTTAGATCAGGGACTTGATTTATATCATGTATCAGGAGATTTGTCTTGTACAAGTTAGGGACAGGAAGATTGCAGTCTTGTCATAGATCAGGGAAACAGAATAGGTAGGCAGTTATTCTAGATAAACTGTGAAAAAGAGAAATCGTGGTACCACGTAAAAATAAAGAAGGGTTACGTAACATTTTAACAGTCAGAATAATATGGGAAATAAGTGCACAAAAAGTTCCCAAGATCCACCGTTTTATTAACCCATTTTGTATAGTACCTAACATTGCTGACTGTTAGGTACTATACAAAATGAGTTAATAAATATGAATTTGATGGCAAATTAGAAAAATCCACACTTATTAAACATGTCAAACAGCTTAAAACCGATGCAAAAGGTCAGGTAAAAAAGCAACGCCAATTAGGCATTCCTCAGGCACACAGGTGGATTGAGGAAGCAAACCGTAGGGAACAAAAAAGTAATAATTCAAAAGCTATGTTTCCAGATAAAGAGGACAATAATTTGGTAATAGCATCAGCCTCTCCGCCCCCTCTGCTTCCCTTACCCCAGAATATGAAGGGAGTGGACAAGCTGGTCCACCTCCGCTATACCCGGCTGTCTCCACGAAGCCAAGACCGTTTGTCAGAGATCCCGTCGGGACTAGGTCTCGAACACGTACCTTGAGGGGGATATTGAGTTATATGAAATGAACAAAAATTCACGAGCTATGAGTGAAGAAGAGATATGTCCACTCATAGAAGTAACAAATCCTCAGGAAGGGCAGGACCCAACTCTCCTAGTATATAGACCATGGACACCGGAAGACATCCGGAAAGCTACAGAGGGAATTCCCCATCCAAAAGTTAATTTCAGAAAATTCTTAGAAAACTTACAGGGCATGAGGTTAACTTATCATTTAAATGGAGAAGAAGTAGAAAAAGTAGTTGGAGAAGAAGTAGAAAAAGTAGTTAGACAAATCGTAGGTCCAGATTGGCACATGATCAGTGGCAACTGGAATCCCCGTGACGCAGAACACAAGCCACTCCCACATAGCAACGCAGAACTGGATAACAGAGTAAAAGGTCTTACAGACCGAATCTCTGAGAAATGGAAGCCTAGGACAGACTGGACTTGCATTAATCAATGCATCCAACAAGGAAGTGAAACTGTTGACAGTTATGCTAGATTATTAGAGTGTTTTAATAACCATTGTGGAATGCAGGTACCTGAAGAAATCAGATGTAGGACTCTATAAATCTAATCGATTACATGATTCCCCGTATGAGCAGCATCTAAAGAATGCATTTTTAAAAGGCAGTATTTTGCCTATAAGCAGCTTTATTACAAAGCACATGGTAGACCATCGTACAAGTAGACTACACTCACTACTTGAATATGCTAGACATGCCGAGAGGCATTTTAACAGTAAAAAGAAAAAGAAAGCCCAAGTATTTTCTGTAGAAGATGGAGCAGAAGTTTATGTAGTACAGTCCGGGGAAAAAGGGCAAGAAAAATGCCCAGGGAAACAAACAATCTGATAAGCGATCAGAGGAGTTTGAAGAGAGAAAGAAAAGGGGTGAATGTTTTAAGTGCGGAAAAAGGGACATTTAGCAAGGGATTGCAAGCAAAACAAGAAGGTAGCCATGGAAGATAAGGAGGGTGAGGACTGACTATATGATAGTCAAGAATCACTAGGAGGGAATAACCAAGAAAAGACAAATGCAAATGTGATAGAGGGAGTAGAGAATGTGATAGAAGAAATAGAGGAAGTGCAAGAAATTGCAGATAGTGAAGAAAGTGAAATTTTAGACTTAGCATTATTGAGCCTAGAGCTCTACTTAGTAAATACAAAACCGGAAGTTACGCTTCTGGTAGATGGGAGGGAAGTTAAATTTCTGTGTGACTCCGGGGCATCGTGGACCCTGATACATCCTTCCAAACTACCAGAAAATACAGAATCACTCGATTTACATATTAGTGAAAGCAGCTAATGGACAGCTGTATCGGGAGCCACTCTCCCATAACATAGCAATAACTGACCTTGTTTCAGGGATGACCCAGAAAAGCAAAATTGTTTCTGCAAAATGCCTGGTAAACCTTTTGGGCAGAGATCGTATGCAGATATTTGGCATAGCAGTAGTTCCAACTATGCAGGGTATGGAAGCACAGCGACAAATGGATACTTTTGTAGTGCGACCGGAGGGTGAAACATTTTATTGGTACAGCCATGACTTGGTCATGACTGGTCCAGGGGCACTGTACTCTGTATTATTGTAGCACACCAGGACCTGATAAAGAATATGAGCAAGAACTGTTTAGAAACCATGCAACAGATTAGTATTACGTAATCTGTACTGGGTCACAGAAGGGAACAGTGTAGTTAGCTGTTCATTTGCCCCAGGAATTCTTTGCACTCTATAAATCTAATCGATTACCACATGTTAGTCTAAGGACAAAAATGTGAAATGGGCAGACCTAGGGGAAAAAGTCACATAGTGGGAAAAACAGAGAGAGTTAGAACTGTCAGAACAGGGAGTACAGAAGCAGAAGTTAAATTGGATAACACAGACACACCCAGCTGTACACTTGCAGTCTAGCAAGGACAGCTGATTAGCACTCTTAGTAGAAGAGGAAGAGAATGCCTTACGGAGCATACCAGAAGCTCTCTGGTCAACAGGGAAATCAGATGTAGGACTAATTTGTACAGCAGGGCCAGTTACTATCATGCCAAAATCAGCATTTAGACCACAAAAGAGACAGTATCCCTTAAGAAAAGAGGCAGAAGTAGGAATCAAACCTATAATAGCAGCTTTACTTAAGGAAGGAGTACTGGTAGAATCTCCAGATTCACCATGTAACACACCCTTATTTCCTGTCGGGAAAGCAAACGGAGAATGGCGTATGGTCCAAGATTTACAAGCTGTAAATGACGCAGTAATACCTAGAGCACCTACAGTGCCAGATCCACACACCCTATTGAATGATTTGAAGCCTCAACAGAAGTATTTTTCTGTGGTAGATATTAGCAATGCGTTCTTTTCGATACCAATACACCCTGACAGCTAACATTGGTTTGCATTCACATTTCAGGGGAAAAGGTATACTTACACGCGACTACCACAGGGATATTGTGAAAGTCCAACAATATTCTCACAAGAGATGGCAAGCAACTTGGCGGATTTAGCCCACTGATAGGCAGTCAGATTTTACTTTATGTAGACGACATCCTGCTGGCAGCCCCCACCCAGCAAGAATGCAGAGACGATACCATAGCATTATTACATTTTTTAGCCACTCAAGGACATAAAGTAAGCAAGAACAAGTTGCAGCTGTGGAGAAAGCAGGTTAAATACCTGGGATATGTAATATCCAAGGAAGGCAGAACATTAGATGAAGATAGGAAAATAGCAATTTTACAAGCACCCAAACCAACTACCAAGAAGGAAATGATTACCTTCCTAGGTATGACTAATTTCTGTCTGAGTTCGATTCCAAACTATGCCTTGGAGTCTGCTCCACTGACCAACTTGATATACAAGAAGCCTATGGCAGCACAAGATTTATTACAATGGACACCAGAAGCAGAATCAGCTTTCTGCAAACTAAAACAATTGATAGCATCCTCATTAGTTTTAGGATTACCAAACTATCATAAACGCTTTTTCCAAACTGTAGATTGTAAGCAAGGTTATATGACATCAGTGTTAACACAGCAACATGGGGACAAGCAACACCCCATAGCTTACTATTCATCACAGCTGGACCCAGTGGCGCGATCTCTGCCCCACTGCATACAAGCGGTAGTCGCAGCTGCAATGGCAGTAAAGGCTTCAGCCTCAGTAGTGTTGTTCCACCCTCCCACATTGAGAGTGCCTCATGCAGTCACAATTATTTTACTGCAAGAAAAAGTAGCATATCTTTCTCCTGCTAGACATCTTTCCTGTATGACTATACTGTTGAGCCAACCTCATATGACAATCAAACGATGTACAACTTTGAATCTGTCTACCTTGCTCCCAACCCCTGTGGACGGCACACCACACAGCTGCCTGCAGGAGATTGAGCAAAAGACACTTCCTAGAAAAGATCTAACGGATGTTCCCTTGGATGATGCCGAGGTGACATATTACGTGGACGGCTCATGCAGAAGGGGTCCTTCAGGGCAGAACCTAGTGGGGTATGCAGTAGTTTCTGATACTGAGATTTTAGAAGCAAAGTCTTTACCACACAACTTATCTGCACAAGCAGCAGAATTGATTGCCTTGACAAGGAGCATGTACCTTGGCAAAGGATAAATGTGTGAACATTTTTACTGATAGCCAGTATGCTTTTTCTGCTGTACATGTTTTTGCACAACAGTGGAAGAATAGAGGAATGATAACATCTACTGGCAAACCGATTAATCATGCGCAGTTTATTTTAGATTTGTTAGAATCTATTGTTACCTCAGAAAGTAGCAATTAGTAAATGAGTAGCTCGTACCAAGCAACAGGATAGGATTTCAAAAGGTAATGCGAGAGCTGATATAGCTGCAAAGCAGGCAGCTTCAGCTTCAGAAATATTTCTTTTGAGTGAGGAATTGCAACCATCTGAGATTTTAGATTTAGAAATGTTGAAAACAGTGCAGACACTTACTACGAAAGTAGAAAAACAGAAATGGATAAAACGAGGAGCAATTCTTGAGAAAGGGCTGTACATCTCCAAAGAAGGAAAACCGATTTTGCCATCTAATTTGTTTAGATATGCAGCTTTGTTGAGCCATGGGCAGTGCCATGTCTCAATAGGGGGGATGGTACAGTTAGTGAATCGAGTGTTCACAGCATATGGATTTATAAACTACACAAAATTTTTGTGCGGCTTGCCATGTTTGTAATAAGCATCATGCACAAGGGGCATTGAAGCCTAAGCAAGGGAGTTTCCCTGCACCATACCCGTTCCATACTATCTGTATGGATTTCATAGAACTGAACAAATGCGAAAATAAGAAGTATTGTCTTGTCATTGTAGATATGTTTTCCAAATGGGTGGAAGCTTTTCCGACCAAAAACCCAGATGCAGTTACTGTTGCAAAAATCCTTGTTAGAGAAATTATTCCTAGATTTGGCATACCGGAAAAGATCTACAGTGACAATGGCACACACTTTGTAAATCAAACTATACAACAGTTGAGCCGATATTTCGGAATTTCCTTGAAAAACCATTGTGCATACCATCCACAATCCGCAGGACTAGTAGAGAGGCATAATGGGGTTTTGAAAAGTAAACTTAGGAAGTTTAAATAATGAGACACAAAATAATTGGGGTGCACTGCCTGCCTCTGGCACTGTTGAGCATGAGAACTGTTCCAAATGCAAAGGGGTTAACTCCTTTTGAAAAATTATTTGGGAGGGCATACTATATACCTCAGTGGAAACCTCTCATGCCTGCAGACCAGGAGGCCGACAGTTCACTCGCAGAATATATGAGACTACTTCTAAGTAATAAACAACTTTTGCAGTTAAATTCTGTTTCAGATAAAGAACAAACCAGACCATCGGAAGCAGTAGTAGTCCCAGGCACGTGGGTCTGGGTGAAAGTAATCAAAAAGAAGAATTGGACGTCACCAAAGTGGGAAGGGCCATACCAAGTGCTATTGTCAACACCCACTGCAGTCAGGATCGCAGAGCGAGCATCCTGGATTCATCTGACACACTGTAAACTGGTTAAAAACTTTGAACTGGACAAAAAACTTGTTACTGTTACACAGGAACAAAATGACCAGATACGGAGCAAATAGAAATACAGAACAACCTCAGAAGTGTTGCATGATCATTCTGTTAACTATACTGAAAACAATAATCTTTTTGCTGTGGCCTTCCCTTTTTCCAGCCACACGAGCTGAACTGAAAAAACGTGATGCTTTACTCACAGACTGGCTTCCAAACTTTAACACTTACCAAGCGATCAAACGTGTATGCTGAGACTTTTAATGTTTCAAATTGTTGGGTTTGCACAGCTATACCAACAGCAATATGGGGAATTATTGACTGCTGTCCCCCTAGGGGTCAATGAGACCTGGGAAAATTTAATTTTTGATACTACGACTGTGAAATCACAAGACAAAATAGCATTGTACTTGCCTGTTACACAAAAGGGAATTGTATGTTTTTACAAAAATTATATTGTTCAGGTGGGTTGGAGCAATTGTAATGTGACTCTTTCTTACAAATGTTATACCAAAGCTAATAATGCAGGTTCCATTTGTGATACAAACTATGACTTGTTTCTTGAATCAATGCACAAAACCGTTAATGAAGTACAACATAATCCTGTTCTTTTTAAGCAACTATCTATCATTGATAGAAAGATGTTTCATGCAGGGCAAGTGTATATTAATACTAAAGTAGAGGATTGTTATTTTGTGTGTGTGGGAAAAAAGCACAGAAATGGTTACATGAGAATTGGTCTGGCAGTTGTTTTTTGGGTTACCTGGTTCCGGCCATACAACACACTGCAGTTTGGCTCAGGGAAGAATTTGAAATGTCAGAGAGGTTACCAAGAAACCTGGAAATCCAATCAAGAAACCTGAGAATCAACTGGGATGAATCAAAGCAGGTTGGAGAAACAATAACTCCATAAAAAACAAAGATAAACTGACACACATGGACTTGAGTGACACTATTATATCGTGGGCAGGTATAGCCCCTGCATATGGCGCAGTAAAATCAATTTGGGAGCTGAGAAAACTGTCCAAACTTCTCAAAGTAATGAGCAGTGCAACTTTTTCTGCTCTCGAATTAGTAACTAATGAACTGAACGCTATGAGAACTGTAGTGCTTCAAAACCGCATGGCTCTCGACTTCACCCTAGTGGTGAAAGGCGGGACTTGCGCTTTAATAAAAGAGTGCTGTTTGTATATACCAGCATGAGATAAACGACCACCTCGAGGTAATTCAGCAAGTGTCAGCCTTGACCAAACCAGGCCCAAAACCCACTGATGGATTTTGTCCAGAATTTGTTTGGGGGGTGGGGTACCATCCTAATGAACATCCTGATTGCCATTTGTGTGGGATTACTCCTATTAGGAGTGTGTGTTTGTTGTGGTATTCACTGCATGAAAAGATTAAAGATTTTATAGACATGTCAGTTTCTGAGACTTTGTATCAAAGTACTGAATTTGAAGAACTGTTGAAAAATGAAACACTTTCATAAGTTTAAACTAAATGACTCTCTTAACTGCAAATTCTGAATGGAAGAGGTTTGGAGAAGAAGCAAACTGTTTATGCTTTTGAAAATAGAATAAAAAGTATTAACAGGGGGGAAATGTTAGAAAAATATGTATTAATGTATATGTTTAGTGCTTATTAGAAGCTAAAAGGGTTAACACATTTCATTCTATTTTATGTACAGCTTAGTTTTGTATGAAACTACAAGATGCTTTCTGAAACTGCAAGATGCTCTCTGACCTAGTATTTGCTAGCACAGCAAAATTCATGTTTATGCCTTTTGGAAATTTACTGAGAAGCAGGTGATTATCTGCTAGGTCAGGAAAATAATGAATAGAACAATACTGTTTTCTATAATGTTATTGAACTTGAACAATCAGCTCTGTTCGTGTTATGAGAATATGCACAGCTGCAGAAAAGATAGATACAGTTGAACAAAGACTGCTTGAAGAAATTAACTGTAATCTGTGCTTGCTTTGTGCCCGAATTAGCCATAGTACCTTGAATGGTAACATCATATAGTGAGAAGTTGTATCTAACTGGTGGTCTCCAAGGCCATGTTTTTCTTAGGAAGTTTTTTTTATAAACTTGATATGCCAGCAGAAAATCATGGACAAACAGCTGCTATGAAATAATATTGTAAGAACTTGTGATTTATTACGTCAGCTTAGTAGGCAATGTCTTGTAAGAAATGTATAAGAATGGCTTCACTTCCTGATTGTAGTTAGACAAACTCTGTATTAGCACATTTTTGTCTCCTTGCTGCAAGATTAAAGTGCCTTAACCTGAACCTGCTGTGTGTTGATCTTTTTGAATTTGTTTTTCCGTTGATAAAAGGAGTGCTGCATCTCAGGTGACCCAAGAAAACTATTCCCCCTCATTGGGACCTGAATTATGTCTTTGAGAAGCTCACGGTTCCCCCCTTTTGAGCCAGCATCCAAGGCTTCTCTAAAACACTGCACATGGTATTCCTAGTGGCCTTGACTGCTGCTAGAAATGTCTGAGCTACAAGCTCTCATGGCCATTCCACCCTTTCTCATTTTCCACAAAGACAGGGTAACCCTTAGGACCAGTCGATCCTTCATTCCCAAGGTGGTCAATGAGCTTTCCTTAAACCAAGCCAGCCACCTCCCCATCTTCTTTACCCACCCACAAAGTGACAGTGAGAGAGATGTTCTTCATTCCACATTGCTGCAGTCCTAACTATTGGGTAGTCCGCTGTCCAGTCGGCCCGAATACCAAAGTATATGGCTGACGTCGGTCAGGGCGCATTAGACTGACGTCAGTACGTCAGGGTACTAATGCGCATGACCGACGTCATATCCTCAGTCTTTTTTGCCGCATGGTCCGATGCAGAAGCAATTTTGCGAGTGCAGGTTGGCATTCTGAAAGTTTCTGAAGTCAGAGTTTCAGACCGAATCAAAGTTGGCTAAGTACCCCGTTGGGGAATATTTTGGTTTTTTCTTGCCTCAGTATTTAACCGGATGTCAGAAAAAGTGAATAACTGTATTTCTTGTGGGAAACAGATACCTCATAGGGATTACCATACTTTGTGTATACCTTGTTTAGGGCCTGAGCACGACGTTGTTGGATGCCGCTCTTGTGCTAGATTTAACAAACGCACTATTAAGAGAAGGTTAGACTGTGCCAGGTTAGTGTTTGGGAAGCGTTGTAATTATAAAATGCCGTCGGATGCTCCGGCCGCTTCGCTAAAACGCAAAGATAAAGCAGCAAAGCCTAGGTGGAGGAACCGACAGTCCCAGACGTCGGTTCTTTGGAAGGCTCAGTGGAGCCGGAGGTTTTGCCAGGTGTCTCTTTGGAGTCTCAGTGAGAGACTTTACTGTTACAGGATGTATCCTCTCAGGAAGTAGGCCAGGCTGAGGGGCTTCTCAGGTGGCTGTTCTTCCCTCTCTTCCTAAGGTGGTTAGAGCCTCCCTTCAGTTTCCAAGGCTTCTTTGAGGGCAGGCCAAGTTTAGCTTCTGTGGGGTTTCTCCTAGTGCTTCAGGATCTTTGCCTAAGAAACATATGCTTAAAATGGCAGAGGATTTGATTACTATGATTAGGGGTTCTATGCCCCCTCCTGATAAGAGGCCTAGGGTGGAACCTGAGTTTGAGAGTTTTGAGCAATGCTCGGAGGCTTCGGAGTCTTCGGCTGAAGACTTGCAGGAGTACCCTCCTTATTCTGATTCTGATGTGGATGATTCTACTCCTTCTGCTTCTCCTCCTGAGGATTTTTCATTTTCAGAGACTCTGCATTCCATGAGGGAGCATTTTAAATGGGAAGGTCAAGATTTCTCTGATTCCAGGAAAAGGCTTAGGGAATTCTTGTTTTTACCACAGCATAAGCCTTTAGCTATACCTCCTGTTTTGCATGTGGTGGAAGATGTGTTTGCAGAGGCTTCCCTGAATCCTGATTCTTTGCCTCCTGCCCCAGTTAAACCGGATAGGTATTATAGGGTGCCTGAAGCTCATAAGTATCTTTTTAAGAGTCCTAGGGCAGACCCAGAAACTGTCTCTCAGGGGCCTAAAGGTGTGAAGGCCTCAGTTGTTAAAAATCCTGTCCCTCCTGATAAAGAGGCAAGGGCTTTGGATAGATTGGGAAAGAAAGTGTATACTTCTTCCACTTTAGCCATGAGGGCGTTGAATTGTCAGTTTCACATGTTAAAATATCAGAATTATCTTCTTTCACAGTTGAAATCTAAGGTGGATGCTCTGGCTGAAGATATTGAGTGTAAAGAGTTGCAGGATTTAGTTCATGTGTCTGAACAGGTGGGTAAACATTCCTTGCAGTGTGGTTTTGATGCTGTGCAGGCCTCCTCCAGGGTGGCTGCCACTGGTTCTGTTCTTCGTAGGCACGCCTGGCTGAGAGATCAGAATTTAGCTGAGCATGTTAAGACAAGGATTTTGGATGCTCCTTTACAGTCTGATGTGTTGTTTGGTTCGCCTGTGGAAGCAGTTTTGAAGAAAATGGAGGACAAGGCTAAGTCTATGCAAACTGTTAAAGATTTTTGCAGGTGCAGCCTCCAAGTTTAGTAGAAATTGGCCTACTAAGGGATGGACTTATCCTGCTTATGATTCCCAGTCTAGGGGTAGGTCTAGACGTGGTAGGGGCAGAGCTCAGGGTTCTTTTAGGCCTAGGACAGGGAGTTCCCCTGCTCAGACTTCTGGTGAGGGCAGGGGTCAGTCCTTTCGTAAGCAGACCCAATGACCTGCCTTTTCAGCTGCCAGTCCGTTCTCGCCTGGCAGCACCTTTGGGAGGAAGGCTGTCTCTTTTCAAAGAAAATTGGGATTTAATTACCCAAGACAGATGGGTTCTGGATATTATTCACCACGGTTACAGGTTTTATTTCCATACCTTGCCTCCTTTCAAAGGCATGCCAGACATTCCTCCTCTTCAAAGAACAGAGGCTCACAAGCAAATTTCTCTGTTGCTCCAAATAGGGGCCATTCACTCAGTTCCTGTGCCGGAAAGGGGCCTAGGATTTTATTCTCGCCTGTTCCTAGTACCAAAGAAGGGGAACACGTGGAGACCAATTCTGGATTTATCTATCCTCAACACTTATCTGGACATTCCCAAGTTCAAAATGTTGACGTTACAACAGCTTTTACCTCTGCTGGGCAAAGATCACTGGATGGTAACTTTAGATCTCAAGGAAGCTTACCTTCATGTGCCAATAAGACTAAGTTGCAGGAAGTATCTGCGTTTTCGAGCTGGAAATTCTCATTATCAGTTCTCTGCATTGCCCTTTGGCTTATCTACTGCGCCCAGAGTATTCACAAAGGTTCTGGCTCCAGTGATAGCTTACTTCAGGCTAAAAGGAATCCAAATCTATCCTTACTTGGACGACTGCCTGATTCTGGCTCAAGAAAAGAAGATCTTCTACAGCATCTGGAATATGTCATAGCAGTGCTAAGATGCCTAGGGTATTCTGTGAACGAAATAAAGTCCAGTCTAGTACCCTCTCAAGACATGTGCTTTCTGGGTGTGAGACTGAATACAGCAGCCCAGATGGCCTTTTTAACCCCGGACAAACAAAAGAATCTTTCCAGTTACTTCCATCATCTATCTCTTCAGTCCGGGCTGACTGCAAGGACAGTCCTTCAAGCCTTAGGGTTCATGGCATCTTGTATTCTGGTGCTTCCCAATGCCAAACTGCATATGAGGAAGCTACAATGGTATCTCAAAATCTGTGGACACAGCACTGCCAGGATTTGGACACTGTCATTCAAATAATACCTTGCATTCAAAAGGAATTTTTGTGGTGGGCTCAGGAATGTCACCTAAACAAGGGACTCTCTGTGACCCGGCCAGAGGCAAGTCAGATTCTAACGACAGATGCCTCAGATATTGCTTGGAGAGCTCATCTAAATGGAAAGTGGATACAAGACAAGTGGCCTGCCAGACTACAGCATCTACATATCAACATGAAAGAGATGTTAGCAGTTCAGTTTGCATTAATTGCTTTCAAGGAGTTACTTCTTCCAGGGCAGGTGTTGATTCTAACAGACAACACAACTGTCATGTGGTACATCAACAAACAAGGGGGAACACATTCTTACCCATTGTGCAGACAAGCAATGATTTTATGGGAGACTGCGCTCCGTCTGCAACTAACTCTTCAGGCAAGGTTTCTGCCGGGAGCACAGAACTCCTTAGCAGATGTATTAAGCAGACAAATCATGGATTTCAAAAATTGACAGTGTCATGGGGAACTCCAGACATAGATCTGTTCGCTTCTCCACTAAACCACCAGCTGCCACAGTTTTGCACGAAGGGATTTCATCACACAGCTTGGAAAGTGGATGCTCTTTCTTTCAGTTGGAAAAATCTTCATGTGTATGCCTTTCCACCTCTGCCTCTTCTTCCAAAGGTGCTTCTAAAGGTCAGACAAGACAAGCCAAGGATGATTTTAATAGCTCCAGATTGGCCTCGGCAGCACTGGTACCCATTACTGAGGAGTCTGGTAAGGAAGCCTCCATGGCCTTTACCCTTGATTCCACACCTGTTGTCTCAGAGGGACGGTCATCTGCTCAATGTCAAGCTTCACTCTCTACATCTAACAGCCTGGCATATTCTGTTTTGAAAGACAGCAGGTCTCAGCTTCCTCAACAAGTTTTAAATGTGATTATGGAAGCCAGAAGACCTAGTACAAGGAAAGTGTACGCAGAAAAATGGAAGAGATTTTTGTTTTGGAGTGCAGCAAACAATTTGGAGATTACTGAGCCAAATTTGAGTGTGGCTCTTCAATATCTTACTGAGTTACTGGACAAAGGTTTGTCTTTCTCTTCCATTAAGATTCATGCTGCAGCAATTTCAGCTCACTATGATTGTGACCCACCATTGTTTTCGCATCCTTTGTTCAAGCAATTTCTTAGAGGGGCAAAGAATATAAGACCCCAATAGAGCTCCTACTCCTGCTTGGGATCTCAATTTTGTGTTGGAGAAACTTACTCTACAACCTTTTGAGCCTCGGCTACTGCTGAATTGAAATACTTGTCATGGAAGACTGCTTTTTGTTGGCCATTACTTCTGCAAGAAGGGTTTCTGAGTTGCAGGCCCTTATGGCAGTGGAGCCTTTTTGATTTTTCATAAGGATAGGGTATCTTTACGTACTAATCCTTCCTTTATGCCTAAGGTGGTTTCTAGTGTGGCTTTAAACCAAACTATTCATTTGCCTACCTTTTATGCAGATCCCCAAAATAAAGGGGAAAAGATTTTGCACACTTTAGATGTACACAGGCTATTGCGTTATTATTTGAGCAGGACTAGGGATTTTAGGCAGTCTCAGCAGTTGTTTGTTTCTTTTGCTTTGAGTTCAAAGGGCAAGCCTGTGTCAAAACAAACTACTTCTAGGTGGATTGGGTGTTGCATTACATTTTGTTATTCCCATCATGGCAAGGAGATTCCAGCTGGGATTAGGCCTCATTCCACTAGGGCTACTGCCACTTCCACAGCATTTCTAAGGGGGGTGGCAACTAAGGATATTTTGGAGGCAGCTACTTGGAGTTCAGTGCATACTTTCTCTAAGCATTATCACCTTCCTCTCTACTCTAAGTCTAGGGCTGGTTTTGCCACAGTTATTTTGCAAGGCATGTTGTCAGTTCCTGCTTCCTTATGATTTGCCAGCCTCCCTTACCTCTGCTTTGGGATTCTACCCAATAGTTAGGACTGCAGCAATGTGGAATGAAGAACATAGTACAGTTTTGTACCTACCATAAATGTAGATGTTCGAGGATCCACATTGCTGCAGTCCAATTTACCTCCCTCCTTCCCTCTGTGTTTAGGGGTGGTTGTGTAGGTGAGGTTATATTCTGCTTATTGTGTATATATTGTATATATATTTTTTGGTGCAGGTATTTTGGGAGTTTTTGGTTTTTGGCCTTATCTTTTCAGGGTCTTCTGACATCTGGGGCAAGAAAAGACTGAGGATATGACGTCGGTCATGCGCATTAGTACCCTGACGTACTGACGTCAGTCTAATGCGCCCTGACCGACGTCAGCCATATACTTTGGTATTCGGGCCGACTGGACAGCGGACTACCCAATAGTTAGGACTGCAGCAATGTGGATCCTCGAACATCTACATTTATGGTAGGTACAAAACTGTACTTTTTACACTCCCTTGATGTGCACAGACAGCTTAGGTTCTACCTGGACAAGATTGTCTCTCAGGAAGTCTGACCAGTTGTTTCTGTTTCCACCCCAGAGCCCTGGGGAAAGCCATTACAAAGCAAACAATCTCAGCCTGGATTTCCAGGGCAATTACCTTCTGCTATGCACACAATGGGAAATCATTGGGATCCGATGTAAAAGCACACTCCACTAGGGCTATGGCCTCTTCTGGAGCCTTCTTTAAAGGTCTGACCACCTCTATCATTTTAGAGGCAGCCACTTGGACATCTTTTCACACATTCATCAAACATTACAAACTAGGCCAAATCTCTAGATCCAGGGGTGGGTTCACCAGGGCTATCCTCCATGGATTCATAGAGAATTCCTCCAAGCCACCACCCTGTTCCTCAAAGTGAGCTTTGGCACTCACCCAAGAGCACAGAATACTGCAACATGTGAATAGAAGGACATAGAATAGTTGTGTAAAATCTTAGCATTACCATAGATGCCCTTCTCTTCTATGTTGCAGAATTCCTTCTCTCCCTCCTGTTAACATATCTTTCCCACTTGGATGACACTGGACAGGCGCAGCATGTCCTGGGACTGGGGTCCAAGTGGAGCACTTAGTTCTGAGGTCTGGTATGTGCAGATGCCACTTTCATGGCCCACGCTACTCTAGCCATGTCAGAAGTCCCAGACACCCAGCAGTGACTACAGACATTTGAAGACTGGCCTAACGTTCAGGTAGCAAGAAGAGGAGACCCAAGAGTACAGAATATTGCAACATGGAAGAGAATGATATCTATGGTTATGGTAAGATTTCACACAACTGTTCTTTGTGTGTGTGTGTGTGTGTGTGTGTGTGTGTTTAAATTGCAAGAAAAACCCAGCCAAGTTAGTTTTTCACTGTGTGATACTGTAGTCGTGGCTCATAAGATGTATGTAAGTGACCCCTTAAGGACATAGTGTTTCAGCTTCATGCTTCTGAATATCCATGAATTTTTTGCTTTTTAAGTCTTTATGGTTACATTCAGACCAGTAAAGCCAAACCTGCTAGCTGTGGACATGCATGCTTTGGATTAACTTCATCAGCACAGCATAAGTGGATAGTTTGGCTACACATCAGGGCAAACAGGGTCTTTAAATCCAGCTGATGCCAATTAAGATTAAGGTGCCTGCAAAACATCCCAACTAACATTCCAAATGAGAGAGTAAAAAGGACGCGCAGATAAATCTTTCAGTAAAAAGTGCAAGAAATACCCAGCCAAGCTAGAGTTTTTCACTATGTGATACATTGGTCTGAATGCAACCATAAAGACTTGAAAAGTAAAAAAAGTCACCGACATTAAGCAACCATGTAGCTGAAACATTTTGTTCTTAAGGGGTGATTTGCAAATATCTCATGTGCCTTCACTACAGTATGTTTAACTAGCTTGGCTGGGTTTTTCTTGCCACACAGAGCTCCAATAAAGGCTGTCCCTCCTCCACACGAATACACGATATCGCCAAGGAACCAGGGCACATAAAGTAAGAAACAAATCTTTAATAACTCCAGCCACTCCATGAATGCCAAAAGTTTACACAGTAAGATTAAGCGCTTACATCTTCTTACAGAAGACTTCATCAGAAGTCATTCATGACGTCTTCTGTAAGAAGATGAAAGCACTTAATCTTACTGTGTAAACGTTTGGCATTCATTGTGAGGCTGGAGTTATTAAAGATTTACATTTCTTACTTTGTGAGCCCTGGTTCTTTGGCGATATCATCGTGTGTTCATGTGGAGGAGGGACAGCCTTTATTGGAGCTCTGTGTGGCAAGACTGTTTATTTTAGTGTTTTCATACAAGTGTTTTACTTGTTTATGGGTTTTTCTTGTACTTTTTACTGAATGTTTTGTGTGTCCCTTTTACCCTTTAGTTTGTGTATAAATGTAGTATTTATATATGACTACATATATATGTGTATGTCTGTGTATATATATATATATATATATATATATATATATGTATATATATATATATGTGTGTGTGTGTATATATATATGTGTATGTATATATATATATATATATATATATCTATATATATATATATATATATATATATATATATATATATATGTGTGTATATATATATATATATATATATATATATATATATATATATATATATACATACACACACACACCACACATACGGTAGGAAGATGTGTAGGTGGAATTAACCCCTGCAAGAAGTAATGTTTTAATAACTCATTAAGCTGAACTTGTTAGGCAGGTCATTCTGCCAAGTCCTTTGCATTTGCAACTCTGTTTCATTCGTGATTTGTGAGCAGATGCTAGAAATTTGTATAATAGATTTGTCTTTAATTTTTACTACTTTTAAGCTTTCAACAGAGTAGCATTTGAATTGCTCATATAAGACTTTAGTGATAAATGTCTTTTTCTGCCCCACATTTTATAGACTAGGGATATGGACTTAATTTGTCCCCTATGACAGGTCATACTTTTTGTGGCCATCCAACCAAAAAAGGAGGAATTAGGAATGGCATGAACTGCTCTTCTCTTTAGCCATTCACCTGCCAATATCCTTGGCTACAGTAGAGTCTGACTTCAAAAGGGGGCATCCGAAAGCTCTGGGTAGTCTACCTGCAACAATTACATGTGCAAAAGGAATGGCACTGCTGCCGTAACTCTACTCAGGAACCTTTTTTATGGAAGTAGACTACTACAGCTGTTCATTTCTTTTTTGTAGCACTGCAAACAGGCTTTGTGGAGACTTAATCAGCATTAGTTACATTTATTTGTTCTTTATGTAGTTGGTAACCCCTTAAATATGACAGTCCTTCAGCACCCTTTGTCCGAGTGGTCTATACCTGCTTCTCACTCTGATCTTAGCTAACTGCTTGTTAGTAGTAGTGAATGTCTAGACTAAAAGAATATATTCACTGGTAATGAAGTTGATGAATTTATCACATTTACTAAACTCTGCATTTTTTCCTGTTAGGTAATTTTTGAATATCGCACCCTGAAATGTCATTTCAAATTCTTGTTTAATATCAAGCAGTATTAAGTAAAAACTTTGTTGTAGATCTTTGTTGGACTTTCATCAGATTGCATTTGCCTTTTTAATTGTATACACTACAATCTTTTTTGACAATGAGAAAGTTTTTTTTCTTTTTCTTCTCATTATCTATTTTTCCCAAAGAGGTTGGATCCAGGCATCCTCCTATGAGGAAATGATTGTACTGTATGTTGTGATACAAGTGTACAAGTATTTTGGTGAGGTTCACTGTATCTGCTGTTGCAAAGCTTTCAGGAGATGCAGTTCATTGTGTTGCACGTTTGTTTAAAGCCCTCCCCCCAGTGGTAAGCTAGGAACCAGACTTTGTCATTTAAGTGTTTCTCTGTGGTCATTCTTGTGCTGTATCATACCATGTAGAGTGGAGTGCTGTGATGCAGGAGCTACTGGAGTATTTATTTAGTTTTTACATATCTGAGTGAACTGGCAGATTTTGAGAGGAGCCACTCATTACAACTACAGATCACCATCTTCCATCAGACCTCCCAACCGTCCCGAATTACTCTGTTTTTACCGAGTTTTGGGGTCCCAGTAATGGGGTGCCACGATTCCCGAGTGGCACCCCTTCATTTCCGATTTTTCATTATAATTTTAGATTCCGCGCTTTTCAGATCTGATGTCATCACATACGCGATGACGTCAGCTCCGCCAGCCTGTCGGAATTAAGTTTGGATGTGCATATGACGCGCGTCTTTTTGAATACTGGGAGGACTGCCTTGAAGGAGTTGTGCCATGTCCGTCTGGCTTTTGCTGATGAATGCCATAACTGCAGAGTCAACGCAGGATTTGTTTGCTAGTATTTAATGGATTTTAGTTGTCTTGGCTGCAGACTGAAGGATTTTCTGTTTTGTTTGCTGTCTGATGAGCAGGATTTACTGCCTGCAGAGTGAAGGATTTTCTGGGTGAGAAGCAGGAGTTGTTTGCTGGTAGAACGCAGGACTTCTGTTTGGATTCTAATAGAGCGAAGGGTGGTCTGGGCTGCAGAGTGAAGGATTTTCTTGCCGACGAGCAGGACTTATGTTCGGATTCTAAAGGTACCTAATAGGTATGAAGGGTATGTGTATGCAGTCTGGGCTGCAGAGTGAAGGATTTTGTTTTGTTTGCTGACGAGCAGATTTTGTTCGCTGCAGAGTGAAAGATTTTTAGCTGACGAGCAGGACTTCTGTTCGGAGGAAGGGTGTGTGTGTGTGTGTGTGTGTGTGTGTGTGTGTGTGTGTGTGTGTGTGTGTGTGTGTGTGTGTGTGGTGTTTGTGTTTTTCTTGTCAAGCATTTTTCACTTGGAATTTCCTAAATGGGCATTATATTCAGTATAATGTAGTAGCTCGATTAGAGCCACATGAGATGTATGTATTTTATTCCACTGATCTAATTAGCGAAGAGTGCCACTGTATATACATTCTGTTTTTTTCCATATATGTTTGAACATTAATTATGAGAAGCAGTAGAAAATGATTCATTTTCCAAGGCAGCTCTAGGACAGAATCTTAACTATGTCATTTTCTTTGTAAGGTTGATGCATTTACCTTCCTTTTATGTCAGCAAATCATATTAGAACTTATCATTTTGAGGCTTCATCTTCTAGCAGATGATATTGTGTAGGAATATCCTACTGGAGGCATGTAATTCTGCAGAAATTTTCAAAACTATTATTCTGCAGAAACCTGTCACCATCACATCACAACTAAGTAGTAGCCTGTTTTTCCTCGCTCACTTACATGATACCGTAACTTTGTAGTCCAATCATCAATTCTCAGCATGTTGAGCTCTTCAGGAATGCTATTTTTAAACATTCCAGGGAATACTTTCATAGTACCTACACTTGCCATTGTTAGAAGCATTTTTTTTTATGAAAATGCTCTTGTAGGGAAAAAAAGAACAGAAGACTTGCAGCAAGTTTGTGTAAGTTGATAATGCCTGGTCACATTGTTACATCATACATGCTTTACCATAGCTATTAAAGTTTGAAATATTTTTGTTGTTGTGTCTTTCGGCTTTTCCCGGTTAGGGGTCGCCACAGCGGAACTCCGGTCCGCTGATGATTGGCAGTAGATTTTTACGTGCCGAGTTGCCAGCCCTGACGCACAATCTTCAACGAAGGTACGCCCATTCACACACGTCTCCAGACAGAAGACGCTCTAGTTGAGAATTGAACAGGACAACGTCTTACTGTGAGGCGACAATGCTACCGCAGCACCACCAGGCAAAAAAATCTGCTAAGTCTCCAGCTTTGTCCCTCATAGTCTGTGGTTTTCAGGATTTTTGTGGCAATCACTAAAGGACTGAGTTCACTAAATAATGACAGGCATTTGAATTTCAGACTTCATATTCTTCAGAAAATAAATGGTAACACAAAACATTTTATTCTAGCAATTTTCTAAGTTTATAAGATAAATTTGTCCCTATTTTGGGGCTGTATTCCCCCATTATTGGCTTTGTACAGGTTTTTTGTGCTAAAACGTTGAGAGCTATGGTGAGAAGTGAGAAATGAATTCTGTATTCCCCCATAATTGGCTTTGTCCAGGTTTTTTGTGCAAAGAGGTTGAGAACTATGGTGACACGTGAGAACTGAATTCACTAAATGATAGCCATTTAAGTTTGTCTTCCTATCTTTCAGGAAACTGCTGATTTGGTATAGTGGTTTGTTTTTCTGACTGTAGTGTGCAGGGTCCTGGGTTCGAGCTTTGGCAGTGAAATGCATCGTGGTAACATAACATTTTATTCTAGTAACTTTCCAAAATGTTTGTCGCCCCCACCAAAAAAAAAAAAAAACTGAAATTGAAAATAAGTGCAAGAGGCTGTGCAAGATGCCAACGGCTTACACTACTGTCATTCTATTTTATATATAGATATGTATTGTGTGGCTGTGGAAGTAGACTTTCATGATGGAATTGGAAATGTTCTGAATTGGGCAGTTTTGTCATTATTGGTTCATGCATTTCGTTTCATTGCCTACTGGAAAAATTTTCAAACAATAAATTTAAAATGCATTCTAACAAGTGTGCTGTACAAGGAATATAATTTAATAAAGTCAGGAAGGTGCATCAAAGAACACATGTATGTTTCTTGTTTAGTGTGCAAGGGGCCAATGATTTGAAAACGGCCCAATGTAATCTTTATCCACCACTGCCTGGCCATGCATTTTCTTTGGATGTCGTGTGGGTTTCAGTGTTTCAATTAATGTGAGTTTCAAGGGCAGAGAAGTTTTAATGCTAAGTCCATTTTCATTGTGAGACAGTATTGCTTTGTTTAGCAGATTTCTATTGGTGTTTGTGTATTGTGCTACAAAATGGAAAAATAAAATCCAAATGATCATTGTAGAAGTAAAGCAGTATGCACACATTAGTGTTTATGGTAAATGGGGCAAAATAGACAGATAATGGTACATTGGAATGGCTGTTGGGGGACTCTGGTGGTGCCATATTTTGGTTGTCTGTTCTTCAGTTTGCATTTGAAAGTTGGTATCCCACAATCACACTGGAGTGGGCGTGGTTACATAACTTGCAAATTTGATGTTA